>NC_058023.1:31939508-32037790 GCF_019176455.1 Solea senegalensis
AAACAAAAAAGTCATACTTTAGTATGTCGTCCAAAAATGAAACAAAAAAGTCATACCTTAGCATTTCGTCCAAAAAGGTAAAAAAGTCATTCTATAATATGTTGTCCGAAAAAGGTAAAAAAAGTCATACTTTAGTACAGGGGTCGGGAACCTTTTTGACTCAGAGAGCCATGAAAGCAAAATATTTGCAAATTTATTTCAGTGAGAGCCATATAATATATTTTAAGACTGAATTTAACTAAATGTGAGTATAATAAACCTCTGAATTTATTCTTTTAAATAATGTTGTTATAATACTCTTCGCGCAGTGTGTCACCAGCAGCATATCTTGCGATCACACTGAACTGCGACAAATGACTTACGTCTGTTGACTCATCCAAAGCCAGGGAATAGAACGGTGCTGCATTTATGTCATTCACTTGCGTTTCCTCCACTTCCAAAATCGATGGATGGATTAAAACAAGTGATAATATTTTATGTTTTATCTGAAAAGCCGAAATCTGCGAGCCAGATGCAATCATCAAAAGAGCCACACCTGGCTCCCGAGCCATAGGTTCCCTACCCCTGCTTTAGTATGTCATCCAAAAATGAAACATAAAAGTCATACTTTAGCATGTCATCCAAAAATGGTCAAAAAAGTCATACTTTAGTCCATTCTTATGTTTTCTGATCTTCTATGACGTGAAGGATTGTGAACGTTGGTCACCCGTATCAAAGGAATCATGGGAAATATTTCACTCACCTTTCTCCTTCAGGTACGTGACGGTTTGTTGCATCACAGGTGGGATTATCGCCTCCCTGTTCTTCTCTCTGATGCTGTCAATCATACATGTTCCATTGATCCATCGATTGGTGTTTGATTGATCATGTGACAGTATTTAAGGGTTTCGGACTCACTACTGCAGACTGACGCCAAACTGCTGCGTGGGCAGCGGCGGTCGGGGAGGCGGGGTCTTCGCTGGGGGCGGAGCTCCGCTCTTCTGAGCCTCTCGCAACTTTTCATCGTGTCTGAAGAAAGAAAAACAAAACAAAAACAATGATTTCATCAGGATAACTGTGATCAAAGTGATCATGCGATCGAAGACATGGTGGCGTACCTGACCACGTCGGCGGGAATGATGAGCTGCTCGTAGTTCACATGTTCTCGCAGTTCATCCAGGAAGTTCACATACATCAGCTTCTTTCCAAACTTGTGGCTGCAGGAGACGCACAGGGACATCGTGAGAAGTTTGAGACTCGACACGTGAGCATTTGCAAACTTTCTTTTTTTTTTACCTGATCAACGGTTTGAAAATGTTCCAGACGATTCGGATGAAGTTTGTTGGATGTACGACGTAAAGAGTCTTCAGGTTTTTCTTGTACCTGAAGCAAAAAGAAGAGAACGAATTCTGCAGATTAAGATTTTAATATTTCATATAATCTGAAATTATAAACAAGAATTCCAAGTCAATGTTGGGAAATATTCCCTCAGGATGTTATAAGGATGCGATAAATTTGATGATGAAATTCTTATCAGTTACTCTGTGAGTAAGACGCCCAGAATGTCATCATTTAGTAAGACGTCCAAAATGTCATTATTTACTAAGACGGTATCAAATTTGAACAAACATCCTTATGGGGTCCACCAGAGGTCAATGGTCATAGGCTCATATGATTTGTAAAACAAACAAGATTCTCTCAAGACTGTCTTCAGAAATCTCATTTACAGCCCAAAAACAACATTTCTCCAGCCTGAAGCTATTGACAGTGTGGGGGTGCCACACAAAATGTCGTCCAAAAAAGTAAAAAAAGTCATACTATAGATTGTCGTCCAAAAATGGACAAAAAAATCATAGTATAGTATGTCGTCCAAAAATGGACAAAAAAGTCATACTATAGTATGTCGTCCAAAAATTGAGAAAAAAGTATAGAATAGTATGTCGTCCAAAATGGAAAAAAAGTCATAGTTAGTATGTCTAGTCAGTCCGTCATACTATAGTAAAAGACAAAAAAGTCATACTATAAGGTATGTTATAGTATGTGTCATAATAAAAAACAAACCAAAAAGTCATATAGTATGTTGTCCAAAATGAGCAAAAAGTCATACATTAGTATGTCGTCCAAAAATGGACAAAAAGTCATACTATAGTATGTCGTCCAAAAATTGAGAAAAAAGTCATAGTATACTATGTCGTCCAAAAATTTACAAAAAAGTCATACTTAAGTATGTTGTCCAAAAATGGACAAAAAAGTCATACTTTACTATGTCATCCAAAAACTGACAAAAAAGTCATACTTTAGCATGTCGTCCAAAAATGGACAAAAAAGTCATAGTATAGCATGTCTTCCAAAAATGGACAAAAAAAAATCATACTTTAGTATGTAGTCCAAAAAAGTTCAAAGGTCACAGAATCATATGATTTGTAAAACAAACAAGATCCTTTCAAGACTGTCTTCAGAAATCTCGTTCACAGCCCAAAAACAAAATGTCTCCAGCCTGAAGCTATTGACAGTGTGGGGGTGTGACACAAAATGGCCGCCGGCGTGGTTTCCCAGCGCGCAGTGACTCACTTCCTGTCGAACTCGCCGTACGCCTCTCGTAACCACTTGAGCGACGGCTTGTTGCTGCTCCTCAGGCCGTGGTGGAAGTAAACCAGGATGTAGTCCATCTCCACGTACTGGTCCAGCGTGTACTTCAGGTACCTGCCGTAGACAGTGAACCGTTACCGTGGCGACATGTGAGCCACACACACAAGTCTACGTGACATTCAGGGACCGTACTCGAGCAGACGTCGGTGGTTGAGCTGGTGTGATGGAGGCAAACAGCAGCTGCTGAAGGTGATCAACTTCCTGCCGTAGTTATCGTCGCCTGGAGGCAAAGCAGCGTCAATGAGATCAGGGCGAAACTGCGACGATCGCACAATTAATATTAATATTTCCTGAACACGACTGGAAAACAAGAAACCCACAGGAAACTGACGTTTGTAAACCACTCACTCTCCCACACCAAACCCCAGGACATCGTATAACTTGATTGTTTTGTCAGATTCCAAAAGAACAAAAAAAGATCACAATCAAATGTAGAAAGCACTGATCAGTTATCAGTAGATTTATTGATGAAGTCGTGCGACTGACCGGAGACCTGGATTATTCCATGTCGAGCCACGTCATAGTACGGATGTGACGCGAGAGACTGCAGCGGCGGCGGCGACGACGACGGAGCGTCTGCGACACGCGCCTCACCCTCGTCCTCCTCCTCGTCCTCCTCCTCGTCCTCCTCCTGCAGCTCTGTCATCATTAAAGGACAATTACACTGAAATCAGTTCCACTGAAGCAGCAGGAAACAGGAAGTTTATCAGTAAAATGTCGAGTTTCCACGTATTTTTACTGTGACTGTGACTGTGACAATAATAAGCAACATTTTCTCAAACTACTTCCTGAGCTGTTCCTAAAAATAGAGATTTATCAGAGGGAGTGGAGGAGGTGGTGGTGGTGGTGGGGGCATTGTGGAGAACAGGGGGAATGTGTTGTTTATTCAGGGGAGTTTTGTATAAACATGGTTGACGTGATAACAACAGGAAATGATGTGAAGCGATGAAACACTGCAGAAAAAGAGAGAAAGCGAGAGATGGGTTCTTCACAATAAAAGCCCCGTCTTTTAAAGTCTGTTTTCACAGGATATAAATTCACTGAATATTGATCATCAATATTCATTGCTTATAATTTTGTAAGTTTGAATTTTTATTTGAACATTAAATGTACGAAACATAGCTAAATATTCTTCTAGCTATTTTCCAGTGGTCAATCAAAAAATGTCGTAAAAACCGAGAACAAAACAACAGATGATAGCATACTGTACACACACACTCACAGGAAACTGAGGTTTGTTAGCATCTCACTCTCCCACACTAAAGTCCATAGAGAAAATCAGTGATTTTAACATCACAGCACACAGGAGTTGTTGATCCACTGCTGCCTCCATCACTAAGTTCTGAGGCGTTATATCACAAATTCGGCGTTGGAAATCCTTCGTTCGGATTTACCTCAGTGACGCCAACTGACCACAGGAGGCAGCAGCGCAGCAGCAGAGCAGCAACTCCTGCGTGCCTGCGAGCCAAAATCACTCATTTTCTTTATGGAGTTTGGTGTGAGAGCGTGAGCGGTCTTCTGTCCAACAGACGTGGAACATGTGACGTAACAGGCGCGAGGACAAAGAGAGACACACACAGTTGAACCTGCAGTGTGACGTCACACTCACCTATTTCTGCCAGGTGCTCCAGGTCGGACAGTGACGTCATCCCTGACGTTTGTTTCTTCAATAACAACGAAGGTAAAAAAAAAAAAACCGAAACTTTCCTTCAAATCAGAGTAAAGGAGAGAGCGCGCACACATTTACACCCACACACACACACCTGAGCCGTGAAAACCGCGGTTAACTGTCAAACATAAACACCGCCACAGGTCATGTCCTCGCGCTCAACAGGCTCGTGTTTTAAAGTAAAAAAACTCACCTGCTGTGACGTCAACAAACAAACAAACAAGCAAACAGCGCAGGTACGAAGAGAAAGTTGATCTAAACTTCCTTAAAGTGACCGCGGTGGAAAACTCTCACTGACAGACTCACTGTCACTGCGCATGCGCAAATAACCAAGAAAGGAAGTGGTAAAAAAATAAAGCACGTTCATAAAAAACAAGTTCATTATAAAGTATTAGAATTAGTATTAGTATCTGTTCATTTGTATTTTTATATGTAAATATGCATATAAAAGTGTGCATTTTATCATTATTATGAGCAGTAATTCTTCCGAAACACTAATGTCAAATGTAAAAACACTTTATTGATTTAATATCAAACAAAAATGTAATAAAAGTGAAATATTTTTCCTTAATTTAATTAAATTGACTTAAAATAAAATAATAATCCAAAATATCATTTAATGTAAACACATCAGAGGCACAGAATGTTTTATATTTTAATGTAACGTCATAATTTGTGTTTTAAAAAAGTTTGAAATAAAGCAAATAAAAAGTGTGATAAAATATTAAAGGAACAGCCTGCAGATGTTTTTATTGGCAAAAAACCCCATTATGCATTAATTAACAGTTAATCATATATATGTATACATATATATATATGTATACAAATATATGAATATATGGTGAATTAAACATAAAAATGACAAAAATAATAAGAGAAAAATAAATAAGCAAATTAAAGGGATTTTTATTTTTTTTAAGACCAAGTTAAAAAATAGACAATTTCAAATGTCTGCAAAACAAAACTGTTGATGTGACAGGAAAAAAATTAATAAAAATAAAATAAAGAAGGTACAGGATCAAGTGTAAAGTTGTGAAAGCCTGACACCTGCTGGACACAAGTGGAACAGCAGCAGCAGCAGCTGATTTTGTTCATTTAAGGGGACAAAAATCAAGTCCCCATAATGTGAGTAATTATTCTCACTGAGGACACTCATGGACATGATGTTGTCCCTCGTCTCTGACCCTCAACATAAACCTGATTCTAACCTCTAACCTCTAACCTCTTAACCACAGAAGACCCTTAAATTTGTGAGAATGAGACAAAATATCCTCACTTCCTCTGGTTTTTATAAGTTGTTTTTTTTTTTGTCCTGACAAAGACACCATAAAACTAACACACACACACACACACACACACACACACACAGATGACCTCTGTTCCACATTCATGTTCCGTGAGGTTCCGTCATGTCTCTGTCTCTCCTCAGGCTCGTGGTTGTTGTGGTGCTGGTTCTGTGTGGACTCTGTGGGGTTCTCTGGTTCTGGTTCCGTGTCCCTGTCCCTGTGATGCGGCGCAGTGGCCAGCAGGTGTCAACGTTGCAGCAGATGGTTCTGGTGTCTCTGAGGACCTGCAGCCTGAGGCAGTGAATGATCATCTGAATGAACATTAACTGCTCTTTCTACTGCTGCTGCTGCTGCTGCTGCTGCTGCCCATCTGTGGCTAAAAATCCCCCCGGGGGGCGCCATGGAGCTGCAGCCTTCTACAGGTTTGACATGTCAGTGGAGCTATTTTTAATAATCATGTAAGCAAAAACACCAGGATAAGACTAGAAACATGTATAAAAACATGTTTTATTAATAAAAACATGATTATTGATTTTCAATAATCATCATCATATTGAAAACCAAGTCATCTGAGAGGACTGTCTTTCCAACCTTGGGTAAATATGACCCAAGGCAGAGCGGGGGCGCCCCCTATTGGCTGTTCTACCGAGCAGCTGCACATGAACGTTCCTTCAGTAGAAATGCTATTATTCCAGCATCGCTAACAGCTGCCCACACTGCAAAGAAACCTAAAGAAAAAAGGAGAGTTGGTTAAAAAGCACAGGGCCCCAGCATTGAGCATTGAGGAACACCACGATTTAACTTTAGCTTTTAGATGAATGTTCATCAGTGTTTTTGCAGTTGGTGAAATAAGATTTGGACCATTTATAAACAAAAAAACACCTGTAAGGTTCTGAATTTACCAAAATAAAATCACCTAAAACAAATAAAATGTTTCCTCTTTTACGTAAATTACGTAACAACACAGAATGCGAAACGTTTGCGCAAGCGCTCTTTACAACACTGTAACTATGCAACCGTTTGTGCTATGGCCACACACAGTAGGAGTGGTGAAGACGGTCCTTTCGGGTGATAAAACCTCTACTGAGGTACATAGTTTCCATTTTGTTGGCCTGTTTTTGCACATTGGGAGACAAATACTAAATAGTTTTAATACTGTTCAAATTTCAAAATGTACAACTACAGTGTTTTTTTTTTTAAATCTAAATAAAAACTCTAAAATCAATTTGCGTTTTTGTTTTTCTTGATTTTAAACTGTCAATACGCTTCTCAGTGATTTCCTGTGAAAGAATTTAGTCTCACGTTTGCTGGTCCTTTTATGGCTAAAATAAGGTGTTAAAGGTTAAATTGTGTCATAAATTGAATTTTCCTTTTCAGAAACATTTAGGAACCCACAACATTTTTTTTAATCCACAATGTAAACATAAATTAGTAATATTATTATTATTATTATCATTATTAATAACATATATTAAGAGTCAACTGTAAAAACATCAAAACATCATAAATAAAACGTCCACATACGGAACGAGGTCCTCAGCAGGCGAGCACTGATCATTTGTGATCGCTGTGACATAAACAGTTAAATGGTGATGAGCTCGTGTGTCCTCTGTCATGGGACAATCATCTGAAGAGTCCCTGGCCCCGCCCCCCTCCGCCTCCCCCCCTTCTCTGACAGCTAATCTACAGCGGCAGCGTCTCCTCTTCAGCTCACTGCTCTGCATTATAGACTCCTCATTGATTTTCTGTCGGGATCTCCAGGTCCTGCTGAAAGCGTGGAGGCAGAAGCTGCAGCTTCACGTGAAGTCGCTTCATCACCGAGAAAAATATTATGACTGTGGTTGTTTTTTTTCATTTTTGCACAAAGACAATTTTGCCCCTATGAATGTCCAGACAGAGGACGACGGCAGTCACGTCCTCAGTCTTCTCCGGAGATGACGCAGAAACACATTTGTTCTGACAATTGTCTGTGACCTTGTCTCCGTAAACGCTACATGAATACCAAGCTCCGCCCACTTTTAATCTGCTTCTTTTTGTGAAGAAGAGACTGGAGTTTGAGTTTCTGGGACATGATGACAGGAATAAAAAAACAAAACAACATTCTGCTCAAGCTCACACTTTATCTCCAAACCTCGGGTCACGGTCCTGTTGAGATCCCTGCCACGTAAACACCTGTAGATCTCTTCAGACCTTGCTACATACCACCAGGGGGCAGGATTTCCAGTTCTCCATTCTGTTTTTTTCGTAAATAAATCCAGGCGGCCTGATGATCATAATAGTCATTTGTCAGTTTCTTTTCATGAAGATTAAAGATTTATGAAGCAAACATCTGCTTCTCCGGCCGCTGTAGAGAACAGATTCCGTGGGGAGCACACACATGGATGGAGTGACATTTTAAACGTGTTATATCAATTCACATCAGAGGCGTTCATTCACGCTGTAGAGTTAACGACAGAGGAAATGCCTCCAGGAGGAGGAAGAGAACCATGGCGGTGAAATAACACGACCGCGGCGACAGAGCGAGAGTGAGAGAATCAATCATCGCGGAGACAGATAATGTCGCCACATTTAACCAAAAACCTCCATCTACAGTCACCTTCATACAGGAGTGGCTCACATTAATGAAGACGTGTCACGTACACACACACACACACACACACATATTCATCATGGCCGTCCCTGCAGGCCCTCAAGGCTGAAAAAAACCACAGTTGCTTTTATCGAGATAATGGTTCTCGCCCATTTAAAGGTGTTGCTGTGATTTATTTCTCCATGGCTTCCCCCCTCTCCCTCTCACTCTTACTCTCTCTCTCTCCCTCTCTCTCTCGCTCTCACACACACTCACAGAGGACCGACCGTATGCAAGCTGCAGATAACAAATAACGCACTCATGTCATTTATTTCTCCTGCTTTTCCTTCATTTGTAGAAAATGGGCTTATTTTTGCAACCACGTAACCTCCTCTTTTTTACGCTTCTTAATATTTATTTATAGTTCTGGTTTAATTATTGTCTGTTATCATTTCACAAGCTTACCACCGGATTTTTCCTGTACAACTCTTCAACATCACCACTTTTTTTGTTCCTGGCACACCACAAGGCTTCACTCTAGGCCCATTATTGTTTTCAGTAAACATGTTTATAATTGGATTATAGATATAGTCGTATGGGCTTCAAGTGATTAATCTCTGCACTGGCACTCTCGCGACTGTCATTCTGCGATACATGTTTGTTGCATTTCTGCCACACAGATTGAAGTCTGTCAAGCAAACAGTTGGACAGATATGCGATTAATGGACGTACAGACAGAGAAACACATATTGACTTTATGCAGATGACACTGGACTATTTATTTCTTTTAAAACACGGACTCCAGGGCATTTTAAGTAGCATTTAGTGAACCGTTTTGTAAATGTTTCATTACATAATAACGTTTTGTGACATTTCTGCGTATGCTAAATTAAAATGTATTCAAACATTTAGCAACAAAAAACAAGATTCCAGAATAATAAACTTAAAAAATGTCGTTAGGTATAAATGAAACGGTATGTAGGCCGTCTCATGCATTCACTGTGTCCTGGATACTGTGCTTTAAAGCGGAGAGGAAAAGAAAAGGGAACAAAGCTCCTGCTCACGACATCTCCCACTGAGGAAAATCCACCTGCCACTCAAACATATCCTCACCCGCACGTTTAGCTGATCCTGCTCCACTTTCTGTGCCTCATTCATTCACTGAATCAGACTCATGAAGAAAACGACACCGGACGGACACCGGACGGAGAAGCAACAGTGGACACGACCATAATTTTTACTCTATTATTGTCCACTCGCTACAAAATGGACGTTATGCTTTATTAAAAAAAAAAAAAAATGACACACACTTCCACATTGGCTTCAAGACCCTGAGACTTTGTCCATTTTTAGACACAGTCTATAATCTGTCCAGCAGATCAGGTCATTTTTGTTTCTACTTGAGTTTCTTGTTCCAGGTCTGGTTTGTCCTTTAAGAAAAAAAAGCACAAAGTTGATGTCATCATCAGTATCAACTCCAGCAAAGGTCACTGTGAAACATCCAAAACCACAAACAGACCTCCGCTGCCAGCTCTCCTCGGGTTTTATTTTGCATCCTTTGCTGAAGTGGAAAGTTTTGTACTTGACGGAGGAACTTTGGAGAAAAGGTGAAAGGGACAGAGTCGCCCTGAGGGACGGGATCTGTTCCACTGGCTCCTTGTTTCTTTTTCCAAAAAACCTGAGACAGAGTCTGACTCCGTCTTCATCGCGTTTCACAGTTTCCTCAACAAACTTTTCTCTGCTGGAGCTAAAACGACATGTTTTAGTAAATGCACGTATTGGAATCTACAAATATTTATATCCAGTATTGATTAATTTCCTTTATGTGACTTTTTTTGGATTTATCCATTATCGTCTGTTTTCGGAAACACCAGAAAATAATATTGTTGAGTGCAAACAAACCCTCAAACTAGAGCTGGAACGTTGACATTTGAGTTTACCGAATAGAAAAGTTAATCAATTAAACTAAACACAACTTTCCAAACAATATTGCTTAAAATTGAAGGTTCAGATGTGAGAAAACCACTGCTAGGCAACTAATAAGCTAACCACAGACGCTAACATTATAACCAGATAGAAGCTAGCATAGCAGTCAAATAGTTGTTAAAGTGTTTTCTGCTAATGCGTTGGTTTGTGCCCCTGAAAACACTCTTAGCAATTCCTATTAGCTGC
This sequence comes from Solea senegalensis, assembly GCF_019176455.1. Taxonomy (NCBI): domain Eukaryota; kingdom Metazoa; phylum Chordata; class Actinopteri; order Pleuronectiformes; family Soleidae; genus Solea; species Solea senegalensis. The sequence goes on from NC_058023.1 coordinate 31,949,833, forward strand.
CATGCTATGTCATTCTAAAGCTTGTTAGCATCTTAGTTAGCCTCCTTGGCTAATATTTCAACACTGACAGGAGATAAAAACATGTTTGTGTTTGAATTAGCGTTGCGTGAAACTCGTGTTTTCATGATTTTTGATAGAAATGTTAGCATTAGCTGTAACACGGACACAAGAGGACTTGTGACGTCTTTGTTTTTCTTTTAAAACTCTTTGTATGACACGTTTAACAAAAAAATTACAAGATATTATAAACAATAAACTTCCAGTGGCTCTGCCATGTTTTAAAACCTCAAAAATGATGTTGTGTATAAGACATGAAGACACAATTTTGATTGTTTTTATAAAATGCGTCACACAAATGTGGATATTTACATTCAAAGTTGATGGCTTAAGTATTTAGCACAAGAAATTAAGACTTTAATTTCTATCAGACAGATGGTTTTTCTGGTCTTTATATAAAGTGGTCGTAGGCTGCGCTGCGTCTTATGGAAACTGCTTTTCTTGTGGCTTTCGTGTTTGGGACGTTTCCCAGGTTGGTAAAAAAACAACTCTTTCTCGTCCAAACACACACAGACACACGCAGCTCGGCCACAGACGAGCTTCGACAGGCCTGAACAAACAAACTGAAACAGAGCACGCAGTGTAAAAATCTCCGTTTCCAGAAGCTGCTGCTGCTGCTGCTGCCAGAGAGAGAAAGCTGCAGAAGAAGCGGCGTCTTTTTTATTTGTGGGCATCAAAGCTGAGCTCAGAGACACGTTGACTGTAATCTGCCTGTGTGTGTGTGAAGGGAACTCCAGCAGGAAGTCGCACATATGCTCCTGTGGGACGCCGTCGTCAGAGTCTGAGCCAGTGATTGCGTCAGAATCACATAGGGAGAAATTTGAAATCTCCCTTTTACATGATCTGAAGCCTGTTTTTTTTTTTTCAAAGGGGACAAATCAGGTTTATTGAAGTGTGGTTATCTGTGAGCTGTGAGCGCCCCCTGTGTCTCAAAGGTGTCACAGCAGTCGGCTACCACCGGGAACCAAAGAAACCAAAGTCCACAGTAACGTTTTCTTCTGCCCCAAATTCCATAGAGGAAATGATTAATTTAACACCACAGCTACACAGGAGTTGTTGATCCACTGCTGCTTCCATCAGTGAGTTCAAATGTGTTTTCCTGTCACTTTGGTGATTGAAATCCTATGTTCAGAGTCACCTCAGTGACACAAACTGACCACACGAGGCAGCAGTGGAGCTAAATTTGCTGATTTTCTCCATGGACTTTGGTGTGAGAGGAAAGTGAGTGGTTTAGAGGAAGCTCTTGATTCAAATGAATGTGTTTTTAGATTTGTTTGTTGATTTCTTGTCATTTCTATCATGTTTTCATGTCTCAAAATGAACACTTGAGTTCTTTCTGTAGGTTTGAATCTTTAACCTTTCTCTCTCTCTTTCTCAGCAGAATCCCCTGGATGATCCACGTGGTGGGGGAGGAGCTTCAGAGAGAAGGGCTGCAGATGACCTCCCTCTGATGCTGAAGACCTGTTCACCAGTGAAGTGGGTGAACTGCATGTGCGTTGACGATGAACACAAAGAAAAGCACCAACGCACATCAGAATATCTCTGAATCTGATATTTCTCTCTGTTTTAGCTCCATTTTTGGTCTCCACCGACCCTTCAGAGAGACATTTTTGCTCTTTCTTTTATTTTTCATCTGCTGTGGCTCAAAGTGTCATTAGTCCTGTTTTCTTGGAGTAAGCAGGTGCTTCTACTGGAGTTTAATATTTTTTCGCTCTCATTCAGTCGCTCACATGCCAGAATCACGGCGAGCAGGAGACTCAGGTGCTGGTGACTCATGTTGAAATGACCTAATTGTTGTAGGAAAACAAACGCACCTCAGAGGAAATATATGAAACATCCATATCTGCGATATGATTGGCACAGCAGAACGTCACACCTCCCCCCCCCCATGTGACAAGGCCACTTAATTTAAGAGGCATCACAGGAGCAGAGGAGGTTAACGTGAAGTCCACGGCTCCACCTTATTGATCTGGACATTTAACATCAACCGTGTCACGTCCTTGTCCCCGAGGACGTCCAATGAAATTCAGCTACTCATCTTGTCGATGACAACACATAATGGGAGTGTGATGGATCGCGCGTCCGAGTCCTGACACGGAGACGGGGGCTGAAGGACAGTGGACGGCTGTCCTGGACCACACTTGATTTATCAAAGTCACTGCGGACTTTCCCCGCTCGCTCTGAGAAGACGTCCCACATCAGAGGAGACGTTAACATCTGATCCACCAGCTAAATGTGATTTTTTACTGAAACTGAAGCGTTAACATTTGAACCTTTTAGAATGTTTTGTAATTAATTTTTAGCACAGGTGCAGGTTTCTCTGATTCAGTGGGGATTGTGTAGATAATTAAAGTTGCTGTGAGTGATGTGTTATTTTGACTAACTCCTAGCTAGTTTTTGTATAAATTTGAGGTAACTTAACGTCACTCAACATTTAGCTATTTTTTTGGAAACGTCTGATTATTCTTTGGCAAAATCTTAGTAAATATTTAGGCTATTTTGTGTTAACCTTTTAGTACCTTAACACATATTAGCTAACACTTATACATTTTTTAGCTGTTGTGTTTAGCTAAAATTTAGCGATCATTTTGAAAACCTTTGACTGTCTTTTGGCAAACTCTTCGAACTAATATTTAGATAACTTTGAACTAATGTTTTGCTAACTAACTTTTAGTTGTCTTCTGAGTTTTCCTGTACCCTGTCAGTATTTTATGTATTTTATTTGTATTGCCTAGTGAAGCAATTTGTGATTCAATATCTATGAAAGGTGCTATATGAATAAAAATTACTTTGTCTAGCCTTTAATTTTTGGCTAAGCTTTCGCTATTTTTTGGCTAACTCAAACTTAACTTTAGGTTAACTCTTAGCTACCTTTTGGCTAAATTGTACCATATCTTTGGATATCGTCCACTAGCATTCCCCTCACTCTTCCCTACATCACCTCATGACCACATTTGGTGAGGGGCTGAGACGTTAATTCCTTTTGTGCAGTGGTGGCTCTGGATTAGATTAAGTGAAAACACACAGACTTTAACACATTTAAATCCATGTGTGAGAGACACTGATTAAAATGTTTTTTCTACATATTTAAGAAAAGTAAAACCTTCACAGTCGCTCTCATATATTCACTGTATTTTTCTGTTCATTTTAAAATCTATTTTATTCAGTTTTTTTGTGATTATTTGTCAATATAGAGTGACATTATTGATTCATGAATGAATGAATGAGCCTGATTCACTATTCACTCTTTACCTACACGGTTCATCCATCAGAGCACAGAAATCAATCACAAGTCATTTGAGACCAGAAACAGCTGGATTGTAATTAAATCAGTCGCTTTGATAAACCATTAAAACAAAACAACAGCTCCAAATCTCTGTCATTAACCTGGTGAAAATGAGATGGATGGAGCCCTGATTACACACCGGTGTCACCATCGATCCACATGAACCGCCGCTCCGTGCTCAGGTGGTCACAGTCGGATGGAAATGTCACGTGGGGATCACAGAGGCTGAGCCAGGCCCCGGGGCCCCTCTGGTGCGCTGCCTCCTGGCCCCTGCCCTGCCTCCCGGCCGTCCTCACCTCAGCCCCTGCCATGCAGGATGACAGATGGCCCGGTGTCCCACAACAACAAAATGCCAAACCACCTGCACGGCCTTTATCAGAGCCGAGCGAGCCAGAGTCCTGGAGCGCCGCAGATTTTGGGTTAACGCTCGAGCTGAGAACACTTTAAAATACTAAAGCAGGCATTTCTGTTGTTTTTCTTACTGCTTTATCTTGACTGTACTGGCATTTAATACAGATATTAATCCTCAGAGGACAAAATCTGACACCTGAGTGACCTTTGGACCGTTCAGTATAGAATACAATATGATATTAGAATATTAGAATAGAATATTCAAATAGAATAAAGGTAGGAAAGACCACCAGAGGTTCTTCAAGGGAATTTGGGGCCTGAGGGGTCCCACATTACCCAAAGTGACGACTCTTCTTTGAGTGTCCTTCATGTTTTAGTTGTTGTTGCCCTTGGATGTCGACAAACATGGATTGTCCACTTAAAAAAGTAAAAACAAAGTTGACCAAATGATGCAATTGGACACAAATTGGTAAGACCCAAACTACTCAAAGACAGAAAGTCTAAGTGACATCATTAGCATCAAAGAAGGAGAAGGAGGGGCAGAATGTGAGCGAGGATGTCGGACTACATGGTAACATCGACAAATAAGTCACTGGGGTCTCTAAGTAGCTTAGCATTAGCACCAACAGGCACACATGTAAGGTAACCAGCAATTTGGAATAAACACATCATGGTACATTCCAACTTGTCATTAATGTACAGATTGATTTGTGCTCACACGTCTTCAGTTTATAATAATAATAAAAACAGGCCTAAAGTGTTGAATGCAAACAGACACTTTTTTTCCTGCAGATTTGTCAGAAAATATCTTTGTGAGAAAACATCAGCAGTGCATGACGGTCCGATGCGCAGACAAACCATAGAGGGGAGATTATGCACATGAAGCCTGTGGGGAGTCGGACTGTTGAGGAGCTGAAAGGCTTATTTCTGATCTGAGACAAGGACAGAGACAGAAGAGTGAAGGACACAAACACACGGACCGGATGTGTCTGCACTAGAGTACGAGTCTGGAATACGAGTAATGTTTAAGAAGTCTTAAGAAGGTGGTGTTTGTTGAGTTTCATTGATGAATCAACAGAAATTCCCGAGATTCAGCTCATTAGTCAGGGCTTTTCTGTTCAAATTCAACCCTCCAGCTTTAGCTTAGCGAGTTTGTTCATCCAGAAATGAAACGCAGCTTGTACTGAATTGGGAATCCGTACAGGAACAGTTTCCAAGCCTCATTTGAGCATTCTTGCACAGGCACTAGCCAATCAAATCACTTCATGCTTTTAAGCCTGAACAGTACACCAGCCAACAAAGCTCTCGTAGAAGATTGTTGCACGTGTTTAGCAACTCTTTCCAACTCTTTGTCAACCGTGACAGATTGTTTTCAGTACCAGGCGTCAGACACGCCAACCACCGATCGACAAACTGATGCTTGTTGGATTTTCACGTACATAACATGCTCTAGCTTCAAACAGTAAGTTACCAAGACAGAATGAAGATCCCAAATGAAGGTCACATCAACCTGAACCCAAACACAGATAGAACTCGGGTGTTCTTTCATAGTCGTCTTCTTAGAAACATCCAGAACCAGCCTCTGTCCAATCAGGCAACAGTTGGTGATTACAGCGTCTGTAGATCCAGATGTTTCCCCAGGAGGTGGAAGAGACCAAACATGGAGATTTAAGGCACAGATGTTTGGACGATCATCTTGTACTTCAGGAAACTCCAAGAAGGAGAACAAACCTTCTTGGCAGGTACTTACTAGATTATTCATTTTTTAAATACTTTTCATTGTGTTTTGAACTTGAACCAAGCTTCTGGATTCAAAGTTGACTTTCACACCAGGATGTTCTGCCTCTTTCACACCAAGAAGCCATTGGAAACAAGAGAAGTGTGGTCAGCTCATTTCTACGAGGACGTGAAACGCGATATCCGGAAGGTTCAGGTGACTAGTACCTATTCTGGGTTTCGTGGCTTCAGCTCGTCTGAGGTTACACTTCATGGATCTATTTTTGTTGTTGTGATCTGTCAGAGACTCTGTGATCAAAGATCCTGTTTTGTTTTTTTAAATGTGTGTTAATTACAGTAGTGATACATTACAACAGGGTTTTCCTCTACTATAGGAGTCACTGATCGGGAACTTGTTTTTATAGTGAAAATAAAAACTAGCCCTGGTGTGAACTCTGCTGTGCTAAGGTCGTACAGTTGTTTTTGGCAAAAACAAGCAGCCGAAACAGACTTAATGAATGAATCATAACTTTTATAAAGCTCATCACAGGCAAAATTGTTTGGCTGTTGCACGTAGGAGAAAATGTGCTTTATCTTTAGAAATCTGCTGCTATTATTTGCATTAACACTGGGGCATGGACACATACTGTACATTCATTTCCATTTACTTTTGCAGAGCTCACGGAATTTGCTTAACGTTTGCATTGACTTCAGTTATTTAGAGGAGCTGGTGCCAGTGTTGACACCTGGAATTAAATGAACAAAAGACTCATTGAAATAAATTCACACTAGCTCAAGTATATCTGCCCTGCGTTATCTCAATTATAGACAGTGAAGTTTGTGTCACACTGTTATCCACTTACTCTCCATAGAGAAAACCAACGATTTTAGCTTCTACTGGTTTGGTAATCGCTACTTTTCTCTGCGGAATTTGGTGAGACACATCAAACTGAACTGTCCCTTTGAACTCGATACAGTCTGAACCTGAAACGTTAAGGTGACATTCGTCCATGCGGGAGTCAGTCTAACATTAACTATTGGGTCAGGTCATTACATGGAGTCACGGTTTGCTTTAAAACAGCGAACGAACGAGCGGAAAACATGGTCATTATTCAACTTCAACTGCAATTTGCCCATTATATGAGGACAGGGGAGTTTGGTGTCTTGGGTGGAAACAACCCGCCTCGTGTCCCTCAACACTGACACACCTTTAACAGATACCGGGCGTGTCTGTGCTAATGTTTACTCGGGACGAGGACATGCTCCAGAAGCCGCCAGTCGATCCACAAGTGTGAGGAAATAACAGCAGAGCAGTGTTTGTCCTCGGTGTCTGCAGCGCTGCCCCGCTTATTTATGCTCATTATGCTTTTTCCGTCGTGGTCAGCAGGCGGCTGCAGCAGCGCCGCTGTACTCCTGCCAAGCGCGTGCCCTAGTTGCAGTTGGCAGTTCTTCTCACTCAGGCTGTGATCCAATGTTCACAGTGCACCTGTCAGCTGTGACGGGACAGAACGGCCTTGTTTCTACCTGCTCAGGACATGTAACCGTGAGGACTGGGTTTTTTTATAGGCTCAATAAAGCTCTGTATTTATATAAAATTATCCACACATTAGTGTGAGTTTACTCAGTGGGCAGATGCTTTCGGTCAAGAAAGGAAAACACGGACTCTTCGTTAGAATAAAAGCTTCATTATGATGACAACCAAGCTGAAACTGGTGGTGAAAACACATACATAAACTCTTTTTATATCTTAAATTAGTTCTAATATAATGATAATTTTGCTCAATTAAATGGTTGAAAATGTCATGTCAACAACAAACACCTAATTTTTCCATCATTGTGAGAGCGTTTACCTGAGCTATAAGCTACATTTTCGTTTGCTGTTACATTAAAATACACAGCTGTCGTGAAAAATACTTTGTCCACTGATACGTCCACTGAGTTTGTAAACTCAGACATAAGAGAAATACAAAATTTGTTTTTACCACCTCATACGGCAGCTACAGCTAACCCACACAATATTTCAGTCGCTTGACAACAACTTAGAAACTCTACATTTTAGAATTGTAGCTCGTGGTAAGCTAATACTGTTTTAGCATCTGTGGTTACGACTAATGTGGCATTAGCTTACCACATGCTAACATTCCGAAATGTCTTACATGCAACTATTAACTTGATATGACAACTAATAAAAGATCAAACTGTTTGTAGAAACCCCACACTTTAGAATGTTAGCGTGTGGTAGGCTAACACGGGTTAAGCTCCTGTGATCACTTTCATTACCAATGTTAGCTTACGACAAGTCAGCAATCTGAAATGTCTTAGTTAGACAGCTCGCTAACGTATTTACAAGTTATTTACCAATAATTCTACATTTTTGAAAGCTGTTTAAGTGGTAACTTTAATTGCTCTTCTTTTACAACCAAAACGCCCACAAATCCAGGAAAGTCAAGATTTAAAGCCAAAAACAGAGCGAAAATTCACACCTGGACATTAAATTTGTCCTCTGGATACAGGATGGTCTCTGTGGTCACGTCTCTGGACCGGTGTCAAATCCTTTTCATCTGCGACATATCACACACGCACAGAGTGTGAGCCATGACGAGACATTATCATATCAAAGAGCGACGACACAGTGGAAGTGATGAACTGATGCCGGACATAAATTAACATGTGAAATAAATACACACCGGTTATTAGAGTTGAATCTAAATTTAAAATCAGTCTTCACCGAGAAATGTGGAAACAAAGAATGTGAGAATGTTGTGTATTTGTCTTATCGACCACATCTGTTTACAATGAATTAAATAAATCTTTCACCCCAATAAACAAACAGACTCATTTATCCTTCCATGTTTCCAGGCACCAGCGCCCCCTGTCTGCTTGTAATATTTATTTTTGATGTGCACTGTACTCCAGCTGTAACAGTGTCAGTCTTCACACATTATCACAGAGGGTCGACGTCTCTGGGTCAACAGGTCATCGTCAGTATTGGTATTTTTCTTCCATGTTTTTCTACATGGGCGGGGCTTGGCGGTAAAAATAACCACGCTGACCAATAATAATAAATGATGTCGCTGCCAACAGTCACTGCCACGCGCCAGCACAACGTCCTCAGCACCTGCTTGTCTGTCCAGTTTGTGAGTGTGTGTTGCCTGGAGACAAACATTCCCTCTGTCACTGGACTGGATGCTTTAATTTGATGGGGGGGGGGTAATTGACCCCTCAATTAATGGAGCAATTTCATTCTGTCTTTGGTGATCAGTGGGAAAAGCAGCATAAGTTTTCACCTCCAAAGATTGTTTTGTTTTAAAAAATGTGGCCAATAAAAGTGTTAAGTGTGTCCCATGGAAGTGTTGACACAAGGAAAAACACTTAAAAAACTACTTAAAACTACATCATCTTAACTCTAAGATGTCTTAAGAATGTCCGCTGTTTAACGGCCTTTTCCACACCAAAGTCCATAGAGAAAATCAGCATTTTTAGCTCACAAGGACACAGGGGCTGCTCACCCTCTGATAAGCCTAATGGATTTTTTTATAACTGAGGTTAATCTAAACTAAGGTCCTCCAAGACTGAAATAACAAAACAACACATTTGAACTTGCTGATGGAGGCAGCAGCAGATCAACAACTCCTATGTGATGTGAGGTTAAAATCGCTGATTTTCTCTATGGGGTTTGGTGTGGGAGAGTGATCAAATTATCGGTGTTTATCCTGGATTTGTAAACATGGTGGACAATTGAGGCAACATCCCATGTTATTACAACGATAATAGTTCTATACGATGGCATTTGATACACATTGTCTATAGTATTAACTCATAAGTTTAAGGTAGGATACACTTGATCAGTTGAGGCAGAAATACTAATTAAATCATGTTGGCGTCTATTATTGTGGTGCCATGGCGCCAATTTAATTTTAACTTTATCCACTTCCCCCAAAATGGTGGCTTCATCTGACCCGTTTCAGTTCCTGTTCAAAGCAGTTCAACGGAAACATTTTGCTGTTGTGATTGTAAAAACTCTTCTGCACCAACTCACACAGCTGTCACAAATCTTGGTACTGGTACGTGGTCAGAACCTCCGCTCTAAAAGTTTTGTTTTTATGTTCTTAAGCTGTTTTCATACAGGAAAATGTCCAGAAAATTGCATGCAGACATTTTCCGGTGGTTGTTGTTTGTGTTTGTATAACACTGCAAGAGTTTAATGAGGTGTAAGAGAGGAATTAAACAGGGCCCATAATAGATCCCAGAGGAACACCTGTTCACCAATTCAGACATAATTAATACTGGCAAATGCTCAAAGAATTTGATCCTCATGTGTTGCAGAGTTCGCTGCAAGAGGTTATTTGGGTGTGTCAGGTTTGTTGGTGTGGAACATTCAAGCGGGAGGCGGAGCCGAGGTTGAGACACAGGAAGCAGGGCGGGGGCTTAGCCTCACTAATTCCCATCTACTTTCATCTTTGAGTTGACCTTTTTTGTAATAGGTCAAACATTTGCGTCACATTTACTGTGAACATACCTCAAACAGGCATCACTCAAATATATACAGTATATATAAATAGTAAAGTAATAAATAGAATATATAAATAAACAAAAACAAGGAATGCAAAGGCGGGACGTGCATACGTTCAAGAATGTGAAAAATGCATCTTTATATTCTCAAATATTAAAATGTCTTAGTTGATGAGTTGTTTAAGTTTGTTCCAGCTGGACAACGTCGACAGGAACGCGCCGACAGAGACGCTGCGTCGGAAAGTGTTCAGCGAACCATCAGATGCTAATCAGTGTGTACGTAAGCACAAACGAACACAATAATATGCATATGTGTCTGATATTAGACTCGTGTATTACTCATCTTGGGGGATTTCTTAGCTCACTAATTACTTCCAGACACAGTGAGTGAATGAGTGAGTGAGTGAGTGGGCTTGTGTGTTTACCTCCAGAGTTCCATTCCCTCCTCCAGCTTTTATTCCGTGAATCTTCAAAGACGAAACGGAAACAGAGACTCGCTCCCAAAGCTTCCCGCTCGGCGCTTTGATGAGGATTTGCAAACTCTGGGAGGATTTGTCTCCTGCGACCAGAATGAGCTGGATGTTTCATAACAACAAACACACACACACACACACACAGAGAGACAGAGACAGAGACAGAGAGAGAGAGAGAGAGAGAGAGAGAGAGACAACCTTCATTTAATCACAGTGGCCCAATTTTAATCATAAAAGAAAACAGCACACATGCACCCTGGCACAGAAGTTAACGGGTGATTCATGAAATGTTTGTATCACATGAACGTCTGAGTCAGAGAGACTGGACACTGATAAAAGTGGCGGCTCATTTAAATGTCACTCGGCTTTATTTTCAAGGTTTAGACGCTGCGTCCCTGGAGTTTACGACATTGGTGAACGGTGATGCAGCCTGAAGTTCCAAACGCTGACATCACAAACTCAATTTTATCCAGAAGCCTGGAAAGTGGAACCAAAGGGAAGTCTGGATCAAACTCCAGCTGAGATTTGGGTCATGAACACATGAAGCGTATACTAACACGGACACACGGCATTGCTACATCCTGCAGGTGCAGTTTACAGAGAGACGCTTTACAGCTGCCCGTTAAAAGTCCACCTGTGTGGGCGTGTTGAGAAAATGTCCATTTGTGTTGTCTTATGAGACGTCGTTGAGGAATTTATAGAATGGTGAAGCGGCTGACACATGTTCGGCACGTCGTAAAAATAAATGATCACATCCGTTTAGAGATAAAGAAGAAAAAAAAACGTCACATCAGGCACCAAAAGGCTCTTTGTGATGAAATGTAAACAGTGATTGGTTAATGACTCTGCGCTTCCTGATGCCACGCTGGAGATTTGAGTTCAAGGTCCTTTATAGCTGTGTTTCCATCGAGTGAAACAGTCCAGTTTGGTACGATACGGTATGCAATTGTTTTGTGTTTCAAGTGGGAATGGTACCAAAACAACCAGCCCCAACTGTTCCATTCTTTGACACCCTTCCCTTGGGGAACCAGAGTCAAATGGCATCAGAAAAAACCCACAGTCTATTCTCATGGAAAACTTTTGTTGGGACCAAGCATGAAAAAAACAGAGCTGCTGAGTGTCCTTTGAGGTCGTCTGTTGTATCGCCTTCCATTTTGCTGTTGTCGCACTGGTACAACGTCACACTATGTGGCCACACCCCACTTAGTCATGGGAATCAGTATCGGTTCAATACTGGTCAAAAATCAACTAATTGTATAACGGACAGATACAAATGCAGAATCCGATACGATCCAAAAATCCTATATAAAACAGTTGGAGAATGATGTCAATGTGTTCATGTTTCATACGTTCATGAATGATCTACAAATGTATAATATTGGAATAACATACTCGAGTTTTTGCTATCGGTATCGGACACAAAGTTTAAAACAAAATTTGTAATATCAAATTTTTTACACTGAATTAGGAAAAGAGATGAGGGCCGACATCAGAGCCCTGAGGAACACCAGGGTCATTTTTCTTATTAAATAAGATTTAAACAAAATACAAAAAACAAAAATAGAGCTTACCTGGGTTGAAAAACAAAACAAATATGACATTTCTCCATTTATGTGACAAGGTTTTTAAAATAAGACTTAACTGAGTATAAAAGAAATAGGAAAATACATTAATATTTACAAATGACGTCGCGCTGCGTGGCCGAAAACGCAAGCCTGACCCTGGACTTTTCCAAACCGTGCCGTACACTAACGATGGAAACACCATCACCAAGTAAAAACAGTATTTTATTGCCTCAGCATTCAGGCGACACGAGCATCTGCTGCCTCACCAACATCAGGCCATTTATTCACATTTGTACAATTTGCCGTGAAAGCTGGTGTTAAATCGACTTTGACCACAAAGGAGCGGTGCTGCTGCTGCTGCTGCTGCTGCCACTTCACTCTGTCTCCCTCGCCTACACCTCACCTCCCCCATCTACTCCCCCAACCAGGCCCGAGATCACGAAGTCAGGAAATAACCGGTCGCAATGAGACAAGGACGGAAGGACGGACTCTCCTCAACGCTCTGCTGCATAGCTGCAATCACAGTCAGGCTAAATGTGTGTTTTTTTGTGTGTTCATGTATGTGTGTGCTTCCTGTGTTTGTGTGTGTGTGTGTAGTATGTGGGGTTCTCTTGGTTTCATTTTCAATCAAAACCCCCATAAATCATGTCACAACCACCATCTTCACCGCTCGCTGCGTTTCCTCTCTCTAACCCAGCGTCGCAGATCAATAACGCTAAACAGTGAGATATTAAAGATAAACAGACTGCTGCTGCTGCTGCTGCTGCCCCGGGGCGCTCTGAGGTTTCTCATTTAATCACTGTTATCCAGGAACATGTTCCCCGTTAAGGTCTGGGAGATCTGCCTCAGTTCAGCTCCAACAATTCAATTTTAAAAATAGTTAAAATTCAGTTAAAATACTAAGGAAATTACAGCAACACTGGAGCCAATAAATATACCCATAAAACCCATAAATTACAAAATCATTATAGTCTGTTACACTAAATGTCTTCATTATGTTCCTGTTTGTGTTAAATAGACGTTTGGTAATAAATACAGTATAAGCTAAAGTCTTCCCAAAAACAAATTTAAACCAGTATATAACAAAATTACTAATACCAAACTTTTCCATTTAATTACAGCGTTATTTGTCCTGGGTTGAAAAACAAAATAAATAATATGACATGTCTGCATTTAAGTGACAAATAAGGAAAAGGACCGACAATAGGCCCTTGAGGGACGCCAAGGTTGCCAAACGTTTTAAAAATAAGACTAAACTCCACGTAAAAGAAAAAGGCGTAAATATTTTCTGTTTACGTGGAAAAAATAGCCACAGTCCTCAGTGATAACATACAAATACGGTGGTAAAAAAACATAAGGCTGGAATCTCTTCAGCGTACATGAAGGGGGAGGTAACGCGGTGTCTCTGGTGACGTGACAACGAGAGGTTTTTCAGCGTTCGTCACCTGAGCTGCTGTATTGTTATTCCTCGCTGTGAGAGGCACGGCAGGAATGCTTGGTGGTGGTGTTAGTGTGTGTGTGTGTGACGGGTGGATGAGTCTATACATAGAGGATTGACTGCACTTGTCCCCACTGCTGTTCAGCATACCACTCTCACCTCGGAGGACATCTCAATGCCCGGGAAGCTTTAAAGACAAAAACCTGCTGATTCACCTGCACCAATGCAAAGCTTGTCTTTCATTTTTTCCCCCCATGTTTCCTGCAGGTACTGGCAAACCTGACAATGTGAATAGAGCTTCTTAAAAACATGTGAAATATGAACGTCCAATTATTAGGAGAAAGTGTTCTTGTACAGAGTGACCTAGTTTCAGTTTGGGCTCCAAGAGAAAACTATTGTGCTCATTCCTTGTCAGTAATAAGTCAATCAGAACCTGGCGTAAAACCAAAGTATACAGTAGATATATATGATGGAGCAGAGATCGGATTATTCCAGAGAGAGGTCATTGGACTGATCTTCAGAATTTGAGGTAGCGTCAGGCTGTCTTGATTCTCCTTATGAGGTTGCTCCAACGTGTTAATGGAAATTGAAGTTCCTTCAACAGGAACGCCGCATCTTCTTGTAAAATCCGACTTCCGACTACCACTGGAACACACCATGAAGACATGGTTTCTCACCGACCTACTTTCATACACCTATAACCCTGTCAAGCTATGCTTCTAGGAAAAAATGTCATTGACATCGGTCCTGAGAGGATTTCCTGTCCTGAAAATGTTTGATTTATGGTTGTTGAAGTGAACCCGATCATGGGACACGCAGATTGCTCTCATGTGCATCAGACTGTCAGGCAAACAGAGTGGGACAGCAAAGTGACTGATGGCGCGTTTGTAGCGTTTGTCATATGATGACGTCTCGTGCAGAGTCACAGCAAAGACTTGATTTTTTTTTAAAATCAATAACGGACATCATTTTCTCCACTTGCTCGAGTCGAAAAATCTGACAAAATATGTGGAGCGAACCAGACCCTACTCATTATTTTGATATATTTGCTGATTGTGTATGAACCAACTCCTGTACCCAGTTAGTAAGTCTTTCCTTGGCTTGTACCAAAGGTTTCCCAAAGATCTGTTGAGTAATTTCCCCATAATCTCGAAAACAAACAGACGGACACAGATGGAAACAGAACCCTCCATGGTGGAGGTAATTACAGAGAATCGGCCTGGGGTGGCAGAGACACATTGGCTTCTAATCCCAGGTGAAAAATCGGTGAAGGGACGACGTAAAGAAGAAGTAATCATTTCTTTATTATGTTAATCAATTTCCACCCCCAATACAAATGAAGACTGAATATTGATTGCAGCTCAATACCGAGTGATTCCCACTGTTAGGGTTGAGTCGTCGTAGTCTATAATCAATGCTGTGGAACAGCGATCCTTCCAGGCCATGGGGGACAACAACTGACACCCGAGTCTCAGTGCTAATTGTTGTGCTAAAAGATCCCATTAGCGTGTGTCATACATCTGCTGTTACTTAACCCCCCCTCTGTGTGACAGGTCGCTCTCAACAAGATACGGCAGCCGTTCAAGGTCCTCAGATGCTTCAGGGGTGCAGATGTTTTCGTCCACACCTGCCGTGAATATTCACAGGAAATACAGAAAATATGTGATTCTACGACAGGTCTCGTCACCCGATGCTCTACAAATAATTTCCAGTTTGTTTTTTTTTTAGTGAGAATGAAGGTTTACAAGGAGGCTAATGTTGGAATGAGATAACGACACCTTTTGTATTCTTGAAAACCATAATGGGAAACCATGGAACAGCTAATGGAAGTACATATTTTGGTGGAGGGTAAGTAAAAGTTGTCATTTTAGTGCTGTTTAAAAACTGAAACCGAGCTCCTGATAAGCGTCTTGTGTTCAATTCTCCTCCAGGAAAAAAGTCGTACGCTCACTTCTATAATCGAAACGAGTGTCAGCAAATTCAAATGGCAGCATTAAGGTTTGTTGTGTGGCCCGAGTTTAGCTTACGGCAGCACACTTAGTGATTAATGAACTGTGTTTTGCTCCCTCAGGGCTTCCATACTCACGACCTGCTGTTGGTGTGAGCTCCTGGCGCCGTAAATGAACATTTTCTTGTAAGAGATTTCCTGGGGAATCAGGTGTGGGAGCAGCAGATGATGATAAGCGCTGAATGGATTCATGGATTTGTTTTTCTAATTAGCTGCTGGTGATTGACAGCACGACTCTGCCTCTCTCACTCATTCACGACGAGGCTGTGACTGATGCTCTGTCGTGATAAATAAAGTGTCGCAGCGTGCAAACACTGTCTGTTTCTGCAGCTGGACGAGACGACGTGGACGCTTTTGTTGTCACACGGGCAAACGGTGGGGGACGGGGGGAGGGGACGACGACTCCGTGTCCTTGTCAAGGACCTAATTACTCGGAGTGAGAGACGGGGGAGGAGGAGGAGGAGGTGGAGGAGGTGGAGGGTAACATAGAGACCTTGTATATTCATATTTCCTGTATTGATCTGTGGCGGCGGCTCGGCGCACTTGAAAAGATCACTTCATGTGTTAATAAACGTGCGAGTGAAAGGGAAAATGTGAATACCACGTGTTTGACACGTGTTTGAAAAGAGACGCGGCGGAAACACCTCTGAACCCAGCGCTCGTTAGCAAGACAAGACGCATAATTAGGAATGGAGAGGAATTAGAATTTGACGTGAGGATGAGGATGACGAGGGTTTTTATGATTCATCCTGAGTGGAAGAGGCTAGCTTTTAACCTCTGTACATATTTGAACAGTTTTCTAGAACACGTGTGTAAAAGTACAACTCTATAATATACAGCTGAGTGCTAAAGTCCAATGATAATATGGTATTTAAACTACAGTAAGCAGTGCTCATAAAGTAGAGTACTAGTACTACGAGCGCAGTAAAGTACTATAAAGTAGTGCTGGGAGAATATACATTCCTTACGTAGAACTAGCTCTGTATTAGTACAATACATTATTACAGTACACAACTGCAGTACACAGAGCTAGGATAATACTGTGTAAAAATACAAAAACATTTGATGGTACTTGTACACTATTCTCTAAGTACAGTGCTACTGCAGAATGATGCTAGTAGGCTAGGCTAGTGAAGTTGCTAGCGTCAGGGCTAAAAACATGATATTGTATCTTCTAGGTTTTTTCCCTTTCTTCTACTTCTGTTTCTCAAGGACGTCGCGGATGTAATGAAGTGAGAGCGGCATTCACTGGCCCGCGTCCACACATTTTTGTCTGGGTTATTTTAAGACGAGGGAAACCCAAACCTGACACACACTCAGACGCAGACTCTGGACTCAAGTGAGTCGCCGGATCCTGGGGGATGAAGGAGCTTCAACCTTCAGAGGACACTCTGCTCTGCTGAGTCACAGCTAGCACGAGGAACGCTAACGCCTCTGTGACCTTGTCACCTCTGACACGTAGGCCTACGTCTGAGGCTTATTTCCCATCAGCCTTTGCTTTTCTCTTCCTTTTCCAGCTCTGTAATGACACAGCAGAGTGTGGACCTCAGATAATTATCACCCGCTGGACAAACAAACAAACAGACAGACAGATCCTGCCCGCGATGCTAATTGTTAGCTTCGTGCCCCGCAGATTACACCCTCCACCTCCTCACACACACACACACACACACACACACAGTGTGACACAGTGTGACCTTTGGAGGTCACTGTGTTTCTCCGAGATGCTCGATGCGCTGTGGTCAGGACGGGGAGGACATTTGTGGACGAGTCAGCAGTCGTTCTACTCCGAGTGAGTCCAACAATCAAGATGTTGGACTTCTTCTAAACCCTCGGTGTGATTGATGGCTGCAACCTCCACAGCCTGCGCAAACGGAATAACAACACGGCAACCGCTATGACGGCACACAGCAACCGTTTACAAAGATGTTTCATTCCCAAAAGTCTTGTTGTAGACTTTCATTTTCCCTGTAACCAGTGATGTAGCTACTGTTAGTAACGTGGTTTATTTGTAATATTCTAACATTTTAACATCATATATGATGGTTTTATTATCCTAATAACATGTTTTTTTGTCATGCTACATGTTTAATTTCTCTGATATTACGGTAAGTATGTAATTTTTTTCAGCAACATTTGTAACAATGATTAGTAAAAATATTATAAACATCCAGTCTGGTAGATGATTTCAAACAATATGATTTAAAAAAATAACAATTTTTAAAACCATCTCTTAAACGTGTTTTTGTACAATATTGAATAGTTTAGAAGAATAAAGGTAAAAAATATTGGCTTGCTGACCTCTGATCTAATGAATAAACTAATCACTAGTAATGTTTAATTAACCTTTACATGTATCTTCTGAAAACCTTACGTCATCTTTGGCCTCTGTCGCTCTCTGGGGAATTATTGTTAAATATTAAAGAGCTGTTTATCTTAAGAGAACGTGAACGACGTGACGATTTCACACAGAAACTATGTGTTCAGTCTTTGGCAGGAAGGTCAATCACAGCCCGACACATCCCAGGATACAGCTCGTGGAGGTGGTTGTTTTTCCTGATGGATTATGTTGAGGTCATTAGACAAATGATTATAAGGATCAGTCCAGTAAATGAAGCCTCTGTAACAGAAAACTTGTTTCTGGCTTTAAAACGTGGAGATGAAACCAAAAAAGCAAAACTCCGTTTAGAATTCATGATATTTTAGAAGATATCTCAATTAATATTGGAAATACTCATAGAAGACACTGGTTTTTTCTTTCTTTTTTAACTAATCTACAGTTCTGGCTTCACTAACTAAATTTAAACTAAATTTAGGCTTTTAAAACCAATGACCGTCATTCATTTCCTGGAGGAAATCATACCAAGAGATGTTCCGAGTGTTTGCGGTTCAGAGATATTTTAAAATGAAGCTATTGTGGCTTTAATTCAGGCGTCTGATTCTCTGCACCTTATTGATCCGTTTGGAGGAAACAGCAGTGACTGGTCTTATTTTTAATGTACAGATAAGACCTTATACAACACTCTTAGTACTTCTATACATATACACATATGCATATCAGCCCACAGTGTGAACTTCATCACTCCGTCTCCCACACTTTTTTCTTCCCACACTGGTCAGAAGGCCAGAAAAAAGGTCGTAAAGATGAAACAAATACAAGAACAAGAACGACGCAGATAGAAATATAAACATGATGATATCCTGTAAAATAATCAACGCTTAGTGACTGAGGTTCACAGCTGAACACTCTGACACCTCAGCTTGTTTGCAGTTGTCGCGACGAGCCGAGGGGAGGCCCGCCGACCTTTGACCTCTGACCCTGAGAGCTGTTAACGAGACCGGAGAAAGTTACAGCTTTCGTTGGTGTGAGACATGTGAGACGGCTCATGGTGAGCGAGTAACCCTCACACACTCTGACATTCATGGCTTCATCTATATTAAACATGAGCCAAGTGAAACGTGCGGTGAACGTGCAAAAGAAGTGACTTTCTTTTTGAGGCGGGAACTCCTGAAGAATCTTTTGACCTCGTTCAGCTTTGTTCTCAAACTTCATTATCTTCATTAATTGATGTCACAGGAAGTTTCCCCACGAGACGAAAGCTTCAGAGATTCTGAGTGCGACGGCGTTTTAATCTGCTCAACCGTGACGTTATCACCGTTTGGTTTCCCGGATTTCTCAAAGTTTTTGCTTCTTCTTCTCAGTTTCGTGACACTAGAAATGACCATATTTGGAGGGGTGGAGCTTATTGCTGTCAACCACACACAACATTCGCTGCTTTTTGGACAATTTGACTCTAAATGGGAAAATAAACTCTTCAGAAAAGTTAAAAATTATTCTACATTATTCTACATAATATAATATATTCCAAACACTTCAATTTCTGGACCATTTCCTATTTTTATAGCGATCATAACAATGTCATAACAGAGTTCTCCCTCTAGGGGTCGCTACAGAGGATCACACTGTATAGACTTTACGCCAGAATCTCTTTCCTGTCGCAATACTTGGAACTGTTAACCCGATCAGTACCTGTGGTACAACCGTCTGGTTACAACACAAGTTCCCTTTCCACTAGGCCATTGCTCAGCTAATGACTACTTTACCTTTTATGGTGTCTGATCCAACTAATGCACAACGTTCTCCTAAGGTTCTTCTAAGGTTCTTCTAAGGTTAGTTACAACCAAACCATAAACTAACGTTTAGAGAACATTCCCCTAAAGTTCTTCTAAGGTTCTTCTAAAATTGGTTACAACCAAACCAAAACTAGTGTTCTTCTATGGTTCTCCTAAGGCTCTTCTAAGGTTAGTTACAACCAAACCGAAAACTAACGTTTAGAGAATGTTCCCTCAGGGTTAGGTAGGAGCCCAACATTCCCTAAACGTTGAGGGAACCAAAAACTGGAGTGTTCTCCTGTGGTTGCACCGTGGTCTCGACACAATGTTCCCGTTTGGTTGTGTTTTGTGAGATCAATGGTTGGACGCGTTCTGGATGTAAGGACGGCCCGCGTGACCTCTTTGTCGTTCCTGGTTCTGAGAGCCATTTTTCATTGTTATTGGAGAAATGCTGCGTTGTGAGATAACAGCAAACGTGAATTCCAGCAGTGAGCAGGAAGAAAAATGGCCAAAACATTTGATCGGTGAAAACACACAGAGCCGTTTTCCCACTTTCCCCTCGCTGCGTCTGCAGCCTCTGATTTGCATAATGAACAGGCGAGAACACAATTATAGTAATTACCCGCGGTGAGGTGACCCCAATCAAACCATTCACCAGAAGCAATTATAACGAGACGTCGTTCATATAAATCTTTAACTTCGGAGAGGACGGAGAGAGACGAGTGTTAGGAAACGTAGTCGAGACGTGACAGAGATTCATGACATGAATGTGTGACGTAAACGATAAAAACACAGGACGAGATGATGATCCTCATCGTTAACTTTATGTCTTTTATCAAGAAAAATCAGGTTCCTGTCCTGTTGATGCTCAATGAACCTAATGATACAAAAGAAATGTGAGAAAACTACTTCTGGAGTTCCTCAGGGATCTGTTCTGGGGGCCTATTTGTTTTTTATTTCAATAATCTGCTGCTGCAGCCATCATACATGTACTGAAAATTTGTAAATGCTCTTTCAGCCTGTGAGAGAAAAGAAGAGGGGAAAGCCCTCCGTACAAGAGCTAGCATTTTAAACGTTTGACCCGGTTTTGCCCTGATCTGAACCGGTCAGAGGTTACAGAGGAGGCGGCAAAGCATTTGTTCTAGAAATAAATACATTTGGGTGTAAATTAAATGGAGTCAATCCCAGCTGACATAGTGTGAAAGGCAGAGCTCAAGGCAGAGCTCAAGACGGGGTCAAGGTGGGGTCACACCCTTCACAGGTTGCCAGGCCAACATTCAAAGACGGACAAGCAATTTTTACATTGTCTGGGCCAAATTCTTTAACTTTGGCAAACAGCGACGAGCACGGAAAATCTGGCGTGAACACAGCATAACCAGCATAATCACCACTCGACCTAATCTAGATGTTTCTGGTCTGTGGTAGAAACCCCGGAGAACCCTGAAGGAACCTGAACACAGTGACAGTGAGAACACAGAACGGTCAACCTGGGATCTTTTTGGTGTGAGGCAGCAATGCTAGCCAGCGCTCGGCCGTGTGACCCTCAAGGCTTCAAGTCTTTAGGATTTTAATCACGATGTAAAGGTATAAACATGTTTTCACGTAAACGTATACATCGATGACACCGGTCTGTTTGTCAAAGGTCGACACATGGATTTCCTCCACAGATTAAATGTGTGTATAAAAATGGTCTTTCTGTGCAAAGTCTCTGCAGGATTTTTCTGACCGGTTTCCTGCAGCGAGCGTTTTCAGATTAGGAAACATCCTGACAACGGCTCAGCTCCGCATGAATGTATTCAGACTGTGATGGGATGTGACAGGTCAATCTTTGCTTCTCTGCATACCACCGCTGCTGCTGGGAGGCAGAGAGAGGACCGGCCTACGTTGCCACGGCTACCAACAGTCTGGCACGACAGGTAAACCCCACCACCACCACCACCATCACCCTCATCCAGCTCAGCTAAGGGGAGAAAGAGGCTGTGAATGAATTCAGCTTCAGACCTGGTTTCTTTTTTTCTCTGTGAGACTGTAAATGACAGGATTTACATTGAATACACGCTGCGTCTCTGCAGGGACGATGTCAGGGTCAGACGTCGTTAGCACTGACCACTTGTATGTGAACAGGTTTCTCCTGTTGTGTTTCCTGTAGCGCCCCCTGCTGTGGTTAAGGGTTTGGATAACGTAGGGTTCAGGTTCAGAATAAAGGAAGCGTCTTCTCACATATTTCACCTAGGAAATGTAATAAAAGGAATCTTGGGTAATTATGTTCAATAGTCAGTTTATGAATAATGTGTGAATATTTATGAACATCTTATTTTATGTTGTTTTCCTCCCTTAATAATCATCAATAATCCCAGTAAAGAATTCAAAACTGTTTTCAAACTTAAAACCTTAGAATTGTGTAACTTTTATCTGCTTTCTTTCAACATTTTTCAAGAAATATTTGTCATTTTTGCCAAATCTTCATTTTCCCGCCAAATTTAAACAAAACAATCGGCTGTCCACCACCTGTGACTTACCCATTATAGCTATTCAGCTAATAATACATTGGTGTAGCTGTCGCTGAGAGTATTGCTTATTTCTTTTTATTGTTTTGGTAATTTTGTATTTGGATATTTTTCATTTATGTAGTTAACAATGTATATTGATTTGTGGTTATGATGACCCCTACTGGTTGTATAGGTGCACTGAGTAGTAGGATGCTGTCATGTGATTAGCGCAATGAATGGTGGGAAAATGTGCAGTCTTCTGATTAGAAGGCGCACTCGGTATGAGAATATGTTCCTTTTTGTGCATTTTATATTTATTTTATATGTGTGATAAAACTGATATAGAGAAGCCATATTTATGTTAAAATGTAATTATATTTTATGTTATTTCAGTTTTTCACGGTGTTTGGAGCAGTTTAAAATGTAAAAGGAAGACAATAAAACTCAGTCAAACATCAGTTGGATCGTGGTTTATCTGACCAGGAAGAAAAGCTTTGGGAGCAGCTACAGTTGATAACATTAGATTAGCCATGGTCCGACTTAGCTACCTTTGCTATAAAAACCAGCATAGACCAGCATAGTTTCTGGTAGACCAGCACAGCCCAACATGGACCAGCATAGACCAGGATTGAGCAACAGAGACCAGCATAGACCACGATAGACCAACATAGACCAGCACAGACCAACATGGACCAGCATAGACCAGCATAGACCAGCATGGACCACCATAGACCACTGGCTCGCCTCCGACGAATTGGTGCATCCAAAATTTGAGAGAGGTAAGTACAGATCCTTCTCTGTTCAGTAATATTATCTGTACATATCCTGTACATTTTGTGGAAAGACTCCTGTACGTTTATTAGAGCTGCCAGAGCAGCTTGAAGGTCCATCCTATGGAAATAATCCGACATGTTTGTTTATTTCCCTGTACTAGCGCATGTATGTGACGTAAACGCGTACGTGACGTGAGCAGATCTGAGCAGAGTTTTGCATCTTGCCGGTGTAGACGGGGATGCTACGGCGGAGCGTATTCAAGTTTTCCACTCTGGAGGGTGGTTTCAGATGTTTGCGTTTTTAAGCCCCAAAAACGCCGTCACCGTCTAAACGAAACGAAAGGCACTTCCGATAAAAAATATTTTGTCGTTTTTTTACCTGCAAGCGTCCTCGTGTGAACGGGGTCTTAGTAATGTTCGGTAGCGTTTTGTAAAAAGACAGATGGAACAGTAATCTGTAAATGATTTATACATATATATCTATATATATAGATATATATAAAAACTGCTGTTAAATCATATTTTAACTTCAATTAAAAGACAAATGGAACAGGTGTGTAATGATAAAACACGTGCATACAGTTTAAGTTGTAAGTGTAAACAAATATTGCACATTATTAATAGTTCATGAAGTGTTTATTACTCTGCTTATTAATGCTTATTAAGGGGATTTAAAATAAAGTCTCAGACCAGTCGTCTTTCCTCTCTCTCTCTCTCTCTCTCTCTCCCTCTCTCTCTCTCCTCCTGAAGCCTGACGTGGAAACGTGGTCTTGGCTGCTCGGGTCTCTCTGGCACAGGGAGCTGTTTTCTGATCCCAAACGTTCCCAGAGCGTTTGGACGGCGCTGACCCTGTGATTGATGGCGCTATTCTTATTACCGTGACCCATTACGTAAAAGGCAGTCAGACCCTAAAAATAAGAGCAGGCTTTTCAGGACATTCATTGTTTGCTTTAGCACAGGAGCAGGAATCCAGATCCATCCGTCACTGAACCCTTGCTCCCTCCCTCACCACCGGTCCAACAACCAACAAACTGACCCCCTCACAGATTAGTCACATTAGCGTCACTGCGTGCTGCTGTGGGTAAAAGTTAGTGATGCAAGTGCTTCAGTGACAGAAACACAGGAGGCAGACTTCCACATGAAATGTGGCTCAGCTCACGTCGAGGCCTGGAAAATTCCCACATCCAGATTTTCCTTCACATGTGCAACAGATATCTGATGTTTCTAATCTAATCCTGAGGCTGAAAATTGCACTGCAGTTTCCTGAAACCAAACGTGGACTTCATAATTTGACACTTAAAACCCAAAATCAGACCCCAAACATGATACATTCATTATTATGAGAAATATCTGTCAATAACATTAGATAAACAATCACTAGCTAACCTTGCTTACCTTTATTTATTTGCTTATTTGTTATATTTTCCCGTTTCATCATTTGTCTCTAAATAAAATTATTAGCATGAAGCTAAGAATGTGTTGCTTCACTTAGATGCCTTAGCTAAACTAGCTTGTAAACCTTTAACACGTCAGTGGATAAAACTCAGTTCTCCTGACTAAGATAATACACTTAAACTAATATTAAACTAATATTAACTAAACTATTAGCCATCACCACCTCTGACTTAGCTAACATACCGTAGCTACTCAGCTAATAATGTGTCTCAATGACCAGCATTGACATGGCTACTTTACCTAACTTCTTGCTCCCAATGACCAGTTCTGACTTTGCTAGCCTAGTCTGAAGCTAATAAGCTTAGCATATTATTAAATAAACATTTAGCCATCACCACCTTTGACTTAGCTGAAATAGCTGGTCAGCTAATAACATGTCATTAAGATTAGATTAATCATGGTTCTATTGACCAGCTGTGACTTAGCTACCATAGCTAATTTATATTGTAAAGTTAACATGTGTCAGTTTACATAAGTGGCTAACTTGATATGAAAAGCTAATAACATGTTGCTAATGTCAGACAAACATTGGTCCTGATCATCAGCTGACCCAAGTCTACGAATGCTAATCTAATCTTGGCCAGGACTCCCTTGAAAAAGAGGTTCTTAATCTCAATGGGATTTTCCTGGTCAAATAAAGGTTAAATAAAAAGTTGGTACGGAGTTAAACTGGTTGTGACCTTTCACTTCCTCTGCAGCTGTAGAACAGAGCGAGGTCGAACTGTAAAAGACTGATCCGTGCTCATTAAAACCAGCTGACACTTCGCTCTCTGAGGGACTTTGTTCACGTTTGTGATTTTGTTCTGAAAAGAAAAGAGAGCGACAAGAAGAAATCACATCAAGGGCTGAGTGATTATTATTCAGCTGCTCGTTATTCTCTGGATGGATGTTAGTGAGTCTCTCCTCGTCCACACTAAAGCACAAACATGCAGTTTTCAAAATAAAAGTTCAGCTTTCTGTTTGTCCACACCAAAACACAACCTCACAGTTTTCAGAATAAAAGTCTCAGTGTCTCTTCCTCCACAATAAAACAGAACCTATTCATTTTATAAATAAAACTTTCAGTTTCGCTTTAGCCACACTAAAATACACAAATTCACCTCACTGATTTTAAAATAAAAGTTTAATTTTCTGTTCATCGACACTAAAATATAACCTCATAGTTTTCAAAATCAAAGTTTGAGTTTTTGTCCATCCACACTAAAACCAAACCTCACACTTTTCACTAAAACACTAAAACGAAAACGAAAACACAACCCTGCAGTTTTCAAAATAAAAGTCTTGAATTGTCTTCATCCACACTAAAACATAACCTCATATTTTTTCAAAACAAAAGCTTCTGCTCCCAATAAGGCACAGCCCTCTCAGGTTTCAAAATATATCTCAAAATTTCATAAGTTGCTTGTCAACATGTCTCATTCTTTTCTTGACCTCACATTATGACCGATTGCCTTTCGCCGTTAGCTCCTGAGTTATTAGCATGTGTCTCACAAGTCAGTGTCAGCGCTGTCGACTGTCACATCAGCCACATTCATCATTCATCTCACTGCAGCCATTTCATTACACAGGACATGAGATGTTAAAGAAGGGAAACTCCCCGTGGAGCCGCAGACGCACAGCAGCTGATCCTGTAAATAAACACGGGCTTAAACAAAGTCGCGGCTGCCGGAGACTCCGACGTCTTCAAACATGAACTCGTATCTGTGGATTCTTACACAGCACTGTGGGGAAGTGCCCCACATTATCACATCACACCATGTCATGTGTTCATTAAGTGACAGAGTGAACCTCGCTGTCCCAATTCCACGCTAATTTAAAAAGACGTAGAATGAGCACGCATGAAATAAAGCCAGAATTAATTATACAAACTGAACTCATTTCTGAGAACAAAACGTCCAAAAACGTTAGTCAGTAATGTCTTTTTATACAGATTAATATGATTTTAAATCATATTCATCCACACTAAAACACAACTTTATTGTTTTCTAAATAAAACTTTCAGTGTCTTTCCGTCCACATTAAAACACAACCTCACATTTTTTCAAAAAATACATTTCTTTTTTGTTTATAGTGTGGACAAAATGTATTTTTGTCCACACTAAAAACAACCTTGCTGTTTTCAATATAGTATTGCTGTTTTATATAAAGTATCAGTTTCTGTTTGTTAATACAAAAACAAAATCTCATAGTTTTCAAAGTTAAAGTTTGAGTTTTTGTCCATCCACACTAAAACCAAACCTCAAAGCTTTCAAAATAAAAATATCGGTTTCTGTCCATCCACACTAAAACCAAACCTCACAGCTTTCAAAATAAAAATATCGGTTTCTGTTCATCCACACTAAAACACAACCTCATATTTTCTTTCAAAAAAACCCGACAACTCACGTTTTTTGGGGGCGGAGCTTTGACCAGTGTCTTTTCAAATTTTGTAAGAAGTGTCACCTGCTAACGCTGCTGTTTTCAAACGTCCTGATATGAGCTTTACTGAGCTTGACGTACATTTCCGACACAATAAATCAATTTTAAAAAAGCTGATTAATTTTAACTCTGGTTTTCTTCTGCGTTTCAAGACTTCGGACCTCAGACCTCGACGCTCAAAAAAACAACCAACCTCATCAATTATGATGACAGTGAACGTTTTAAGGGTGGGAATTTAAAGGTCACGATGAAACGATGAAGGCCTCAGTTCGTCTCTGTGAGTCCCAGTGGTGCTGACATGTTGGATTTTCAGTGAACCTCTCACAAGCAACAAACACTGACGTCCAAAAACAACCCGGGAACCAGGGGCTGGGTCACGCGTGATGGCGTTTCTCATGGACGATGATGGACGATGATGGTCTAAAGGCAAAAACGTCAGGAGATCAGAGATTCTGTGTGTTAGAGTTACGGTATAGTACGCAACCCCAGATTCTGTGAAAATAGGCTCCGCCCTCAAAAAGATAGAGTTATGACATGAATAACGTGCTATACGTGACTTAAAACAACATAAGCAGTGCAAAATGAAAGCGATCTCATGGAATCGTAACCGTAATCTGCCCAGATTATGTCAGATTATGTCTGAAAATGTAATCCTTTTAATGTTCTTAATTTTTCATGAACCTTTGTTTTACTTTAAAATGATGTTTATTTTCTGATTTCTCTGAAACGTTTTGTTGTTATTTGTTACAAATGAATGTTTCATTCATCTCGACCCTGCGGACTTCCGTCTCCTTCTTATGAGATTTATGCTAAAATGTGATTTTATTTTATTTTATTTTTAACTTTAACTCATGCGTTCATAACTATAGTTATTGCATCTTCACAGAAAATAATAATTAACGGCAAATAAAACTAAGAAAATATTATTTTCCTTCCTGATTCTTTTCTGAATGACTCTGTCGTCATCGCAGCTGCTTTTTTCATCTTCACGTTCCATCGTTCCTCCTCCTCTTCCTCCTCCTCCTCCTCCTCCTCCTCCCCCGGGTCATTCCATGGGAAAAGAAAGTTTTCCTGAGGCTCGGGGAGAAATCCAGCTATTTTAAGGAAAACACGCCACTCACTGCTCTGAGCTGCAGCCCAGAAAGCTCGGGCTTTATTTCCACCGCGCTGCTCTTTTCTCTTCTCTTTTTTTCCTCCACTTGTTGCTCGATTTTTCTTTTAATTCAAAATAAATTCACGCTTCTTCCTGCTGTGGAAACGTCAGCGAGGCTGCGTGACACTGCGTGACACTGCGGACTCTGTCTCCATGCGTGGACGGATGTCAGGACGGTGTCTGGGAGAGGACGCAGCCCGCAGCTACAGGTACTCACGCGCACGGATTTAAAAATGATGCTTTTTTTCAAATGAGGTTTTGATTTTTCAATTTATTAATAATAATAAAAAGAGCCTGAGCGCGTGCTCGTGTTTACAAATATGACATCATGCCTCCACGAACAACAGGTCATGTGATAACCTTGAGCCTGTCTGTGCCACATGGAGACAATTACGCACGGCGCTTTGCTGCGCACGTGGATGATTCCTCGTAAAAAAATAATGATTTATTGTCTCGTGCATGTTTGTTTATAGATAAAGATGTGGCTGAGATTCACGCGCGCGCGTGTGTGTGTGTGTGTTTGTCCCTCCTCTTCCTCAGTGAGAGAGCGCGCGCACACACAAGCGTCAGCTCGGGGAGGGCGAAGGCTGCTTAAAATGCAGTGGATGTGACAGCGCGAGTCCAGACGATAGCGGCGCGTGGACGTGGAGAGGTGAGCGTGACAGTGACAGTGAAGGTGCTGCTGCTGGGGGAGGCGGGCGTGAAGATGCCAGCGGAACCAGCAGCGCACACGCGGACGTGACGCCTGTAAACACACACACACACAGAGGGAGACACGCGGGAGGAGCTGGTGCGTGGACCGAGGAGCGGGACGGCGGGGGGGGTGAAGATGACAGTGGTGCCCGGCGAGAACCTGGATGAGACTGTGGCACTGGCCGCGCTGTGCGCGCACGATGCCTGCTACGACCCGGAGCGAGCCGAGGTGAACCAGGAGTGCTGCGAGCGCGTGGTCATCAACATCTCCGGGCTGCGCTTCGAGACGCAGCTCAAGACGCTCGCGCAGTTCCCGTGCACGCTGCTGGGCGACCCGCGCAAGAGGATGCGCTTCTTTGACCCGCTCCGGAACGAGTACTTCTTCGACAGGAACAGACCCAGCTTCGATGCCGTCCTCTACTACTACCAGTCCGGGGGTCGCCTCCGCAGACCCGTCAACGTCCCCGTGGACATTTTCATGGAGGAGATCAAATTTTACGAACTTGGCGAGGACGTGATTGAGAATTTCAAGGAGGACGAAGGTTTCATTAAGGAGGAGGAGCGACCGCTGCCCGAGAGCGAGTTCCAGCGGCAGGTCTGGCTCCTGTTCGAGTACCCGGAGAGTTCGGGTCCCGCCAGAGGCATCGCCATCGTCTCCGTGCTCGTCATCCTCATCTCCATCGTCATCTTCTGCATGGAGACTTTACCGGAGTTCAGAGAGGAGTCGAGGACGTTTGATGATCAGCAGCAGCTGCAGCTGCAGCTGTTGGCCGTGAACGGAACCACGCGCGCAAAGAAGCCGAACCCCTTCACGGACCCGTTCTTCATCGTGGAGACGCTGTGCATCATCTGGTTCTCCTTCGAGCTGCTCGTGCGCTTCCTCGCGTGCCCGAGCAAGCCCGCGTTCTTCAAGAACATCATGAACACCATCGACATCGTGGCCATCATGCCGTACTTCATCACGCTGGGTCTGGAGCTGGCGGAGCATCAGGGGAACGGGCAGCAGGCCATGTCGCTGGCCATCCTCAGGGTCATCCGCCTGGTGCGGGTCTTCCGCATCTTCAAACTCTCCAGACACTCCAAAGGTCTGCAGATCCTCGGGAAGACGCTGCAGGCGAGCATGCGGGAGCTGGGCCTCCTCATCTTCTTCCTCTTCATCGGCGTCATCCTCTTCTCCAGCGCGGTCTACTTCGCGGAGACCGACGACCCGGAGTCCACGTTCAGCAGCATCCCGGACGCCTTCTGGTGGGCGGTGGTTTCCATGACGACCGTGGGATACGGGGACATGTGTCCAGTCACCATTGGCGGGAAGATCGTGGGCTCGCTGTGCGCCATCGCCGGCGTCCTGACCATCGCGCTCCCGGTGCCGGTCATCGTCTCCAACTTCAACTACTTCTACCACCGCGAGACGGAGCACGAGGAGCAGCTGCAGTACACGCACGTGACGTGCGGCCAGCACCCCACGTCCTTCGGGGAGTTTAAGCGCAGCGACAGCAAACCGTCCCTGTGCAAGTCGGACTTCGTGGACAGCGAGGACGCGGAGTCCATCAAGTTCACCAACTGCAGCCCGCACAAGGCGCAGTGCGCCGGGAAGCTGACGGACGTGTGAGCCGGGACACGGAGCCACGCACGCGCGTCCGAAGGAATTAAACCTCATTCTTTTCTCTCTCTGTGTATGTGCGCGTGACACCTCAGCTCCGCTCTGAGCTTCTGTTTTTGTGACATCGCAGGGAAATAAATCACATTATCAGCGCAGAGGAGAAGCTGGATTATCACAGAGTCCAGACCCGGGACTGTCTTCCTTTACGCACGTGCATCTCCTGTGATCCAGGGGGGAAACAAAGGAAGACGCTGGTCAGCCTGTAGCCAAGTGTAGCACTTTATTCTTCTTCTTATTATTATTGTTGTTCTTTTATTCTCCTGGTGAAGAGTCACTGATTGATTTTAGGCTTGAGTTCCGTTCACTTTTTTAAAACCTGGACCTTTTTTTCACTTTTGAGTCAGAATGAGACAAAGAGAGACAGATTTTAGCCATTTAACAAACCACAGGTGAAGTCTATGACATTTTTAAACTATGTTTATGTCTTTAGTTTACTGTCAGATGGATGTTTTCTAACAGGAAACAATGAAAAAAAAAATAAAATGTAAACCTCTCACTCTCTCACACCAAATCCCATAGAGAAAATCAGTGATTTTAGCTCATGGGGACACAGGAGCTCCTGGTCTACTGCTGCCCCCTGTGGTCACTTTGTGTCACTGAAATAAATCAAAACAAAACATTTAGAAATGCTGAACTCAACAAACGACACATTTGAACACACGGACGGAGGCAGAAGTGGATCGACAGGACGTGGACACTGCTGCGTCTCCACAGGCTAAAAAATGACGATTTTCTCTATGGGCTTTGGTGCAGGAGAGCGAGCAGTTTACCAACGTTAGGGTTTTCTGACGGGAAAGTCCGTGTGACAGCGAGACAAAGATGTGAAACATGTTCTTAACACATAACGGACATAATGGAGCTGAGTGAGAAGGAGAATCGTGAGTCTCAGCCCGGTTTCATGTCATTAAAACACGGACCATTTAAAGGTCAGAGGTCAGTGCCCGGCTCTACTGTGCTGTAGCTTAAAAGTTTACATTACACACACACACACAGTGACACCAACAGAGGCTTTTCCCAGGCCAGGAGTGCCCCCGTGTGGACGACTGGAGACACCACAGCCCTTTTTTTTTTCTTTTTTTTTTTTCCAGTGGATGGATGCAGTTTCTATAGCAACCTTCCAGACTTTTCTGTATCTCTGCCTGAAAAAAAAGAGAGAGAAAAAACACTGTTGGAGAAAAAAACCACCATGTTGTGGAGGAGCCTCCATGTTGTTTGATTTCAGTGAAGAGGATTCACTGTGATTCATGACACACACACACACACACACACACACACGTGCAGCAAATTTAAATTCTGATAATTATTAAAATAATTCAACATTTAGAGTTTAAAAACAACAACAATTATCTATCTAATCTATTTGACATATTAAAACAAATGTAGTTTTCTTTTATTAAAAAGAAAAATTTATATTAATAGGATTTAATGATTATATGCCAATAAAATGAAATGGCTCATTTTAAACAGCAAAACCTGCTATAAACAAAAACAACAATTCACCAATTAAATCCTATAAAATAGAATGGAATTTTAAAAAAATGCCACAAAAGCAACAAAGATTTCTTCATTTGCGAAATGTTTTTTCTAAAAAAAAATAAGATCACGTTAAAACAAAGAATAAACAAAACCGAAAAATAGACTTTAGATTTTTTTTTCTTAAAAGTTAGGATTGATTGAGAGCAGGCACAAAAAAATGACCAAATTTTAAATTTTACAACCCAAATAGAAATTGACTGGTTCAAATTTGATAATAACAAGTAAAAATTTCAACAACAAACACATTATTAATTAATGATGAGTTTTAGTCTTAGTTCAGCTGATACAAGCGTCACATATTTTATAAATGCTCAGACTTTTTTGATCAGAGATTTGATTAAAAAAGATCCACTGCACAAAACAAACAAACAACAACAGGTGACTCCTCCCCCTCCTCCTCCTCCTCCTCCTTCTGTAGACGAAATCATTTCAACAAAAAAGGGGGAATTTTCACACAAACTGATGGAATTAATAAAAACGAACAAAAACCGACAGACGTTTGTACTGTGAAGGTCAGAGGTCACGACCCCCGTCACTGGATTATAATCTGCTGAGTCATCGAACGCCAGATGGACAGAGGAACGGAGGGCGGGTCCAAACTGAGGTGAGTCAGTCATGTGATGTGTTTTTTTAAACAATAATTGTTTAACTAAGGATTTTTCTGCTTTTAGGACAAAACTTTGTTTTTGCTTTTGAGTCAAATACAGGAGCAGAAATGTGAAGAAACAAAGAAAAACACTTGAAAAACAGACGTTTTTAAAAGATAAGAAGTGTTAACTGATGTGTTTGTACTGACATGTAAATGTAAAGAGGTGTGGACGCAGAAATATGAAGAAAATGTGACATAAAAATGGACAAATACACTCAAACATAACATTCAACCTCTTTAAATAATAATAAAGAAAAACAATAAGTCATTTCAGGCTGAGAAAAAGAAACCTTAAGAAAAATCCTTTTAAATTTGAGTAATTTCTGGACGTATGAAGTAAAATAAGCTACGACACAACCTTTGAGGTGAGCGCAAAGGTCAAAGGTCAACCGCAACAACACAAAAAGTCCAGATTGGAGACTAAATGGATCTTTGTGGTTTCCACCGCAGTGCTGCTGTTGTCCTGCAGGTGGCAGCAGCAGCTTCAGCATTGACTCGTCTCAGTGAAGAGAAACAACAACATTTTAAGACTTTTAGATTTATTTATACAAAAAACAATAATGGAATATTCTTATTTTTCTTCCTTAAACACAAACTAAACTCTGCTTTTAACTCTTTAAGGAAGTGTTTTTGTTGTGACGTCACCAGGACAGGAAGTAAACCTGCACGTAGGTTATTTCAAAATAAGGCAGGAAGTGGCGGGAAAAGAGTTTCTATGAGTTGTGTAATACAAACAACATCATTATATTTCAGCACATTAATCAGAGACACAGTTTAATTTATGCGGGATTATCATCATTATCTGATCAGGTTCCAGGTTGAACCCACGTGACCCCTCAGAGTTCTGGTTCCTGCTGCACCCGGGAGGTTTTTGTTTGGTCAGGATCTGAAGGAGGACGGGGCGTCCTCTCTGAACATATGGACAGGGAGGATGTAAACATGTCCCCCCCCCATGAAATCGTTGACGGGGCAGAGTTCCACTCTGACAGCTATTGTTGGCGCGCGTGTCAGCGCCGAGGGAATCTGTCCCCGCATGTGACACCGTCACCTCCAGCTCCGCCCGACTCACACGTTTTTCCACTTCACAAGAGACAAAAAAAAAACAGCGACAAAGACGTAAAAGAGGGTGGGAGGACACAGAGGAGAGAGGGAGGACACACACACAGAAGAGAATGGGTCATCAGTTAATGCCTGAGACACAGAGGCAGTAAAGACACGGTTGCCAGCGGGGACACAAGGACGCTCTGATTTTAGCCGCTGAATAAAAGACTGAACTAAGTCTTCGATATCTTAAGAACTCGTTTATGTCTTCATCTCACTGTTAGACAGACTTTCCCAAGAGGAAATGGACGTTTGTAAACCTCTCACTCTCCCACACCAAACCCCATAGAGAAAGTCAGCGATTTAAGCTCACTGGGACACAGGAGCTGCTGGCCTACTGCTGCCTCGTGTGGTCACTTTGTGTCACTGAGGTAAATCTGAACGAATGTTTTCAAACCCCAAAGTCACTAAAAAGCACAGATGAAGTTACTGATGGAGGCAGCAGTGGATCAACAACTCCTGTGTGCTGTGATTTAAAATTGCCAATTTTCTCTATGGGGTTTGGTGTGGGAGAGCGAGCGGTTTACAAACTTCTGCTTCCTGTTGGAAAAGTCTCACAGTGAGATAAAGACATGAACACTCCTAAAATGGAGTAGATTTCATGAGATGAGTCTCTTCAGGTTTTCAAAAAACATAATCTCCTAATCTGTTACAGTTTATTCTCGTTTTTCTTGTAATCAGATCACACACACACACACACACACGCTTCAGTGTTTCAGTGCAGAAGACGTGACTCAGTGAGTTCACTGCACAGTCTGTCCGTCCAGGCCCCGCCCACCAGCTTTACGCGGCACATCCTACGAGGTCAAAGGTTGACGTTATTTAAAGACACTTATGTCACTTACACTTGATGAACGACAGGCCGTAGACCTTGACCAGCGCAGCATGAAGCTATCTCTGTCAGCAGCTGCTGAGCGCTGGCCGGTCGCCACGGTGACGGCATCACAACAACCTCATACATGACGCTGAAGTGATTTACTGTGAACTCTTCAGTCCCTGTCAGGATCCCACCGGATTAAGACTGTGGTTTGACAGTGAACTCATGAAGGCGGTCCTTTGTCTGGCTCAACAAAGCGAACAAGCTCTGGAAACCAGACTTAAACCCGAGTTTTGACCTGATCATCTCGGGTTTACAGGTCGTGCCAAGTCAGGATTCAGGTTAGAATCTGGAGAAATTTGGTAAAATTTGCGTTAAACTCAGTCGGTTTGGTACCAGTCACGTCGTTTCCCCCAACTTCATAGCTCCGACTCAGTGTGGGCGGAGTCATCGTAGCAACGGCTGCGTGAGACTGCCGTGATGCGGCTTTCTATGCGACACAAACACGTGACTCATAAAGCAATTGTTTTGGTTGTAACTGAATCATTAGAATCAACCACTGAACTGAAATACCACTGAACGTGGTCGTGATCGGCGGCTTTCAGCTGTGTCGATGACGTGTGCTATTCCCAGAAAAGCATACTTTTGGCCTCTACCATGGTTGATAACAGGGGTAACCCAGTGAAGGTGAGGGTGGCATAGATGTTGGTGGAGTGTTTTTAAAGAATTCCCCAAACCCCCGGTAATTTCACAATGTTCGCAGGGTCTGACAAGTGAACAACAACAACAACAACTAACTAACTAAGCGATGACTAAACCCACATTCTTTATACCAGGAGAAACTAGACTAAACTGTTTGGTCAGTCCATCACATAGCCACATATAGAGACATAAAATGTATTTAAAAATGAAAATTTATACTGATGTTCTTTCTTTTTCGCTTCCAGGAGACAAATCCCTGACTTCCCTGCTGCAGAACTCCTCCTCCTCCTCCTCTTCATCTTCCCTCTTGTGATGAAGGTGAAGCAAAAACAGTCACGCCAGGACTTCCTGACTGATCTTTCTTTGTTTTTTTTTTACTCTGAAGTACGACAACATTTTACTTGAATCATCGTGAAGCTACGTGTGTTTGCGCTAACCCGGTCGTCCGAGCACCCGCGAGACGTAGACGCCACAGTAGAGAAACGTACGTGCGTCCTTGTCTGTGTGTGTCGCATACTGTATCTTTATCGCAAACCAAAAACATGATGTTAGTGCACGCTCGGAGGGTGCAGCCTGTGAACCGAAGAAAACCAGTTTGGCTTCTGTGTCGACCGCTCAATCCAGCTCAATCCAGCTCAGCACTGCTAATCTGAAATATGGGAACAACAACAACTCATTCATTCAATAATTCTGTTCAAATGGTTAGTCGCTAAATCTCTATTTTTTAAAGTATCATAGTGTATATGTTTTATATGGAGAGAAATTGGTTTATCTTGTAAATTATTTTGTAGATTTTTTTACTATTTTTTTTCCTTTCCTTTTCTTTCATTATTAAGGGAAATCAAACACACAGCGCTAACAACGCTAACTTCTGCCTGACAAAAGCAACAGGAAACAAAGGTTTGCCCGTAAAACAAACAAAAAGAAAAAGGAATGTCTGTCGTTAACATCATATTAACGTTGAATAATAAGAAAAATAATTCTGAATGTTTCTGATTGTGTCCGTCGATCAGAATGCTGTAATATCTGTTAATAACTTCTACCTCAGTGTCCGCTCATTATTGACAGAAGCTTTAAAAAAACAAACCTTAAAAACATTGCTCGGTCCATTCACAGCGTTTTTGAAGCTCAAATAAATCTATAAACTGCCACTAAACAAACTAGAAAAGTAAATATATATGTATATATATATATACATATATATTATAAAGCATATAAACTTGGGTTTTATATGTGTTGCACATTTTTATTATTAACTTATTTTTTGAAGTGAGTGTGATTGAATGTCAGCGGTTATTGAATTGATTGTTGATTTAAGGGCAATTCGGCACTTCCTGTCAAGTCACTAACTTTGCACATCCACCATAGAAACATCCAAGGCTGTGTTTCACTGAGCTCAGTGCAAAGAGTTAGCAGGACACTGCTAGCCAAGTTAGCCCCATTGAAAGTGAAAAAATATAATGCTTAAGCTAGCTCCCAAGAACCTAAACATTGAGTGTGTAGAGGCAGTTGTATGAAAACAAACAGAAAATCTAAATGCAGTTAGCTTGGTACAGTTTAGCAAATGCGAAAACAATAAACGACCTAAAGGCTAACAAAACAGCTAGCAAGATCTTCCCTATGTTATTTTTACACTAACGGCTATAAAATCCCCGAGAGTTATCGTTCATCTAACATGTTTGTCCATGTTAGCAGGGAATGCTAACCTACACTATATGGACAGCATTTGGACACCTGAGGGACTGTGATGGCGTAATGAGCTAATGTTGTCGATGTCCACAGAAACCGCTAGGACTGTGCTCTGCACAGAATAGAGCAATGATAGAAACGGCTAACAATGCTGTGAGATCTGCAGTTTTCACTCTGACAAACAAGCATCCTAAGTTTAGATCTTGGGGCAGAAGAAAGTTGCCAATAGTAAGAGGTAAATAGTAAATAGTGCTACATTATGCTACGCTAAAACTTCCAAACTGTAAATCTAGAGCTCAATACGAATGGACCCAAGATTTAGCAGCAGTTAGCATCAGAGATATTTGTTTCCAACTATACTAGCATGTCATATGTTGCTAACTAACACAAATGGAGCCTGCAGACAGTCTTTCTGCTAAGCTATGGTAAGCTAATTACATCCTTCTCTGTTTTGAATGGACGTTCAAATTAAACTGAGCCACATTTCTGTCAGATTTTGGAGAAGAGAAATAAACACAAAACAGTCACAGGGGGTGCTGGTGAGCTGCCACTAGATATTAGCTATTACGCATTCTGTGTGTGCATCAATAACAATAATGAAAATAATAATAATAATAACAACAACAATAATAATAATAAAACATTTCTCCTCCGTCACGACACATTCACATTCATGTTTCTTCATCAGCAGATTTTCACCAAATACTAAGAAAAAGCAATAGTGTGTTTGTTTCCTGTTCATTTGTTTTTATTATTATTTCCAGTAGTTGTTCACTGTCATGTTTATTTTGACAACTGTGATCTATTTTTGATAAAAATAAATCTTTGATTTCGATCTCCGCGTGTGTCCTGATGACTGCACGTGCAGCCGTGTCACCTTCTGTTTTCTGTTTTTTTGTTTCCATGGACCAGAGGCTTAAAACCTATAATGTTGACAATTTAACATAGAATAGAGTTACTTTACAACAAGTTACGTACTAAAATGATATCTTAGTACTAAATATTCAGAAAAATAAGAAATATATGTAAGTTACCATACCATTTACTGGAATATTTATTATTATTATATTTATTTCCACCCTTAAATACAGGGAATTGTAATTGTATGGTGGCCTGGAAGTGCAAACCACAATTACAGAGAGTAATACATTTTTACAGAGCTTGAGACAAAGTCATATTTTTTGAAAACAAATTCAGAAAATGTGAAACAAGTTTACATTTCTAGAAAACAAAGTTAGTTTGTGAATTTGTTTTTGAAAATACTAAATTGTTTCAAGCTCAGTGAAAGTGTTTCTGACTCGTTTGTGGCACTTCCAGGCCACCGTACAATTGGCTTTGGTGATTTGATGCACAACAAGTAGCAATTAAATAAAAGTGACGGATAAATAACTATGAAAGCAACATGTACTGTACAAGACTGAGCACACAATTTCAATTTAGGACAATAATTTAAATTTAAATTGACCCAATCGAAATTTTTGGGTTCAATTTGCGACGACCATGCACCGAACCAATTTCAGACGTAAATTTTCACCAGGTCTGATGCGGTCACACCTTGGGCTTGGACCTTAATGATGCCCTTAAACAGAGGTTTTCAACTTAAACAGCATGGGAATTTGTTTTGTTCCCCTGTTTTCACTCGTATCGCTTAGTAAAAACATTTGAAGGTTGTGTTTGTGTTCGTGTGAAAAAGCTCCGTCCCGTACGTAAAAAACTGCTAATTCACCGCAGACATAAAAAAACCAGCAGAGTTCATTTCTTTAAGAAGCAATAACGCATGGGAAAAAATAAAATAAATAAAAATACGGTATCATCAGCCAAAAGTGACGTGTTTGTTTGTTCGATATTTGTGCATAAAAAAAGTGAATAGTGCCTTAATGACGATCGATCGTGAGTAAGCATCTGACGCACTATAGAAAAACGTGCATATTTACTGTGTATTAATGATCTATAGGGACGCCATCCACAGGAACAATGTATTGTAAATTAATGTATTGAATGTATAGTGAACAGTCTTCCTGGGTAGTGTTTAGACAGAGAGAAATAGGGAAAAAAAAAAAAAATCTCTGACAGTTTCTATGGAAACTCAGAGTGGTCATAATCACAAGCAATCTCAAAAGTCATCATATTATGAACATTATACTGTATGGAACTTGAAATGATAACATTACACAGTTTAGTTACATAATTTGGTATTCAGAAAATTATTACATTGAAACATTGGGAAATGCCCATAATTGTGTCCCTGCTGGGTTTCCATACAACTTTTCACTATATTTTTTTATATAATTTCTTGAAAAGTGTAAAACTATCAAAATCTGGACATGACCTCTTTAATTAAGATTTCATTATAATTTTTAAGGCTGAATAAACACAGCAACAACAAATGTAATCTCAATTATTAAAAAAACTTTAAATGTAAAAATATCCGTACACTGAATAAAGAAAATAATCGGACAAACTGGTTTAGTAAAGTTACATGAAATTGTGTTATTTTATCAAACTTTTCAAGTGTGTCCTACCATATTTTTTAACAGTAGAATAGTAGTAGTATTTTTTTGGAGCCAAATCAAAAGTTGTGTTTGACGGAGGAGTGAAATAAGACTGAGAAAGAAAACTAAATATCACCGACTCTTACCGACATGAGTGTGAACACCTGCAGTTCGTGTTTGTCTCACGCTGTTTTTCCTGCTACCAGCTGATTATAAAAATGCAGTGTCTGCAAAACCTCAACGTGTGTCCTCAGTGTTCTTAAAAAAAAAAAAACTTAAATGATAGATTTTTATTTTTGGTAAAAATCTGTGTATGTGTGTGTTTAACTGTACGACAGGTGTAAAGTTAAATGATTTAAAAAATAAATAAAATTATGTGACTATGTTTGTACATGGGATCGTTAAAAAAAAAGAAAAAACACACACTGTATATGCACAACACCGTCGTTCTGGTTCTGATTCTAGTTGTGGCCTTTTTGTCTTTCTCTTTGATGTTCTGCAATGTTGTAAATGACCTGTAACATATTACATAATGTATATTAAACAAGGCTTTATGTTTTTACTATTTATGTTTATTAAATAAATAAATAAATAAATAAATAAATTGTGCTCAACTAAACCACATGTCATTTTGGTCCTACAGTTTTTGGGTCACTGCTACTTGTTTGTTTGTTTGTTTGTAACCCTATTTGGTGGGGGTGGAGCTTGAGTTATAGCCTGTTCACGTACACTTGGAACCATGCTTGCTACACCTTGGGCTGTAGGGGGCGCTGGATAGAGGGTGTAGTTCCTTGGAGGGGTAGTTCCTTGGAAGTAGTCCCTTGGACGGGGTAGTTCCTTGGAGGGGGTAGTTCTTTGCAGGGGGTAGTCCTTTGGAGGGGTAGTTCCATGGAGGTAGTCCCTTGGAGGGGGTAGTTCCTTGATTGCTGTCTGCTGTCTACCCTACCATCCATCAGTGGCCCTCATCCTTCCTCCAAACTTTCAAGTGTTGGCACCAAGCGCCTCCACCCTGGTACACCACTTCAGCAGGCGGGCTAAACCATGAGAGAACAAGGATAGTCCGTAATAAAACCGAGAGCCCAAGAACCTCCCTGCGGACATCCCAGTTTACTGGGCCATCGTCGTCGAATTTTGAGCCTGAGTCCGGGTGCATACCGGGCTCCACCTTTAAACAAACACCATGTGCAGGCCTAAAGGTAACATCCACGATTGTCATCAAAGGGCATGCAGCCAGAGTGGACTACCCCATTGGTCTTTGTCAGCGAAGAACAGCCAAGGAGAAGACGGAGAAGAAGAAGGAGGAACCATGCCCCTTTGGGTGGTAATACCTGCAAAACCAAGCATGATCACAGGGTCGTCCCTCCATCCAGTCTTTGGGCATCCTGGCTTTCTGCTGTGATTTCTTGGGGTCCATTCCGTTGTTCTCAATGTCTGTTTAGCGACTCCTTCTTGTTTCCTGAACCAGTGACGCGTAGCATTGTTTGGTGTCCATGGTTTCACATTGAGCTTCCAGACTATTCTTGTGCTCCATTCACACATCAGAACTCAGATGTTGGGACGGAGTGACGTGACCCCCAAGTTCACCACATTCCAGTGGAGAAACGGATCTTGGGCTCAGTTAATAACAACGCTCTGCACACAAACAGGGTAGAAACATGTCTAGAGTTAATCATTTGGAGATTATTGTAATCTCCAAATTCCTAGTACAAATGGAGTGCACCATATACTGTATATATATGGTATGTATGGTGCATTGTCATGGCGTTCCAGTGGATATTCCTCTTCCCTGCTGCTTTTATTTGCCTCATTCAAAAGTAATGACTGAGTGTTGCAGGGAAACAGATCCATTACATAAGTAACAGGATCCAAAGGGTCAGAGCGGAGACGGCAAATGGAAAAACCACAAGTGAGCTCAGACCATTAGTACCGTCGATGCTTAATCAGCAGTCATTATTGGTCTTTAAAACTTATCTGTTCGTCAGGTCACTGTGGCAACAGGCCAAGACTGAGGGGTTGTGTTTGTGTGTTTGCCCAAAACAAACTTGAAGAATGAAGCAATTGTATGAGCATTGTTTATGTTTGGAAGTCTTTGGTCGCAGCCCTGAGTTTAAGTGTCCATCTGTTTGTCCCATTTATGTTACTGCGATATCTCAACAACATCTGAATGGAATTTCTACAAATTCGGTAGAAATGTTCAATTGGACCTGAGGACAAGTTAGTTAAAATGTTGTGGTGAAAGATGTAAGGGTGAGGTCACTGCTGCAAAAGCGACGTCGAGCCGCTTTTGTGGACAACTGTCTTTCGATTCGCCTGTTGCCTCCATTTTAAACGACTTGCTCCCTTGGAGCAAAGTCGCTAAACACCATTATTAGATAGCCACCGCTGCTACAAGCACGTCTGCTGACGCCATTGGTTGTCGGTCCATCCAAAGACGCACAGAGGCATTTTGGTCACGCCTCCCGAAATTGGAAGGCGACTACACTCTTTCCAGACTGAGATACAGTCTGACGTTAGCCAGGCTAATGTACAATATTCTCTTGGGAGAATCTGGCAATAAAATTTCCAGTTAGAAAGTAATCAATGGACCCTTTCAGATAACATATTTATTGTGCACCGAAGCCTTTACATTATAAAAAATATGGACGTCTGGAAACCTCGGGCGGTGTTTCCTGAACAAACGTGCGTTCTTTGAGTCTTGGAAAAACAAACATCAGAGGTCAGTGGAGGCAAACGACCACTGGTCGGAGACTCTCCTCTGACCATCGCGGAGGCCGGAGCGCGCGCTTCCTTTGTGTCTCTGAAACTCAGCTCTAATCCTCATCAATAATTGAGTTGGTTTCACTTCTCATCTCCCGTGTGGCGAGCGGTAACAGGAGGCCGGGATACGGAAGGTCTGAGTGAACAAATCTGTGTGTGTGTGTGTGTGTGTGTGTCCTCTGCGTGACCCGCACCAATCAGTGCAGAGGTCAGATGAAGCAAACTCCCCGAAGCCGAGGTAGTGAAGTGTGTGCTTGTTTAAGGTATCGATACGTCGTTGTCAGTAAAAGCGCCCCCCTGTGGCCGGAAATCGCATGAGCTACAACTACAAACATATGCTCTAGTAAAAACCCGGGTACAAGTAATATTACATATCAAATATTTGAGACGTCTGCTGTGGTATATTCTCTGTAATTGGTGAACTGGATGCGACCAATTTGGTAATGATTACGTCACAAGCTCAAAGTGCTTCACGATGAAAGGAAAATACAATTTAAAAAAGCAAATATGACAACAAAACTCAACACAAGGTGCAATAAAAAGGAGCTCTATGTAAGATAAGTGTCCATATTTATAATAATATATATGCATATATATGTGTATACACATACATACATATACATACATATACATACATACTGCACAAAATAATGAAGGGACGGGGGTGAAAATCTTTACTGATTTCATCACTTATCACAAAAATCTCACAGAAGATTAAGATTTTAAATTAAACAGTGTATGTATTAAAAAATGTTGTTGTTTTTTGAGAAAATTCAATAAAAATGAATTGATTGTAAATCAAAATGTATCTGTACAATAAAACATGAGCTGTGATTTCTGCCTGGAAATGTAAATAGTGAACGTTTTCTCGTTGCTGTTGAAGAGCAAATCAAGGTCACCTCGTCTTAGAGTGTGTGTTTTTTTTATCTTTGTCGTTTTCTTTTTTTTCGGGTCATACCATCAGTGAACGAGCCACAGGGGGAGGACGAGAACATGCAGCCGAGCATATGTCAGCCTCCTCGCACACACACATGCACACGCACACACACACACACACGCACACACAAACACACGCATACAGGTCTAATTGTCACGCACTGATGAGTCAAAGTGCAGCAGCAGCCGCCTCCTCCTGCGAACAGGAAATGGAGCAAACGACCACGACCCTCGGCAGAAAATAGACTCCAGAATCCCCTCAAAGAACGGAGGAGTGGTCTAAAAATAGCACCCACACACACACGCACGCAGGCACGCACACACACACACACACACAGAGGCTGTACGCAGGGATTCCCTGAAGGTCGTCTTTGTTATTTTACAAAACAAAACAAAACAAAGCATTATCATTATTGATGTAATTATTATTATTATTATTATTATTATCATTATTATTATCATTATTATCATTATTATTATTATTATTATTATTATTATTATTATTATCATGGTTATGATTTGTAGTGGTTTTATGTGTGTCTGGAGAAAGGTTCAAGGTTACAAACCATCAGGCGGTGACAAAAGAGTTGACATTATAATCTTATATCTAGATTATAATCCATATATGTGTTTGTCACTTGTGATAACACACTAATGTGTGTGT
Source organism: Solea senegalensis (assembly GCF_019176455.1). NCBI lineage: Eukaryota > Metazoa > Chordata > Actinopteri > Pleuronectiformes > Soleidae > Solea > Solea senegalensis. The sequence continues at coordinate 31,993,336 of NC_058023.1, forward strand.
GTGCTGAAGCTCTAAATAGGTCCCTCGTCAACAATAGTTCAATATTCCCACCAATCACAGCATTTAAACACCTTGAAATGTCAAACCGAGCTATTATGATCATAACAGTAGTAACAGTATTCGTTATAGTAGTAACAGTACTAGCTAAAGTAGTAACAGGTACAGTACTAATTATAGTAGTAATAGTAGATCACCTGCTTTTCACTTCAAACATAGAGCTCTGCGGCTCTGTGTGTGTGTGTGTGTGTGTCACACAGAGGAAACTCTGTCCACCCCCTGCTGGACGCCGCTGTAATACATGCATCACAAACATCATTTATTCATGTGCAGCTCATTCCTGCTGATGCACAACGCAGAGGAAGTGGATTCACGCGTGAAAGAACTAAAATAAGGATCGTGAACGTGAGCAAATCCACGTTAATGAACGTAGTTCACCGCGGTGATGGAGCAGGTATCACGAGGTCCACGTCACGCGTCAGGTGACCACCCTCTGGTGTAGATGTGAGTATTTTGCACAGATGTATGCAGATGACGTTGTTTTAAAGTAAACGTGAGCAGGAAGCGGCTGAAGATGGAAACGCTGACTCAGCGTTCCCAACTAATAAAGTGTGACTGCAGGAAAATGCATTTTAAAAGCGCTTTCAATAATTAAAGATCTCACGTTTCCTTTGTCCTTCACAATCTTTTATGTAGATGACGTTGTTTTCTATGTAAAAACATGGACGTTTACGGCAAATTTGGGGCTAAAACATTAAAACCATGTGAAACGTTATCATTATAAAAGGTTCATTGTGAGTAGCTTGAGTTATTGACGTTGACTTTCTCGTCCCCGCCGCTCGCTGATTTACTGCCGTCTCCGGAGCGTCCACATCTGTCAGCTCATCGACGACGTGTCAGCTGTAAGGCAACGTTACGATGATGAAAACGCCGCTCGGACATCGACGCGCTCGGAGGTTTTCAGTGAAACCTTCAGACTGAGCGGCGCATTAAATCCCCCTGAAGGACGACAAACGCGATTTATGGCCTCGCTGCTGCTGTGAATCGGTGCGCGACCTCTAACCCCACTCCCTTAATTATGTTTGTGTTTTGCAATACAAAAAAAAAAGCACTCAATAGATGACATTAGGACTTCCTGTCTTCTACCTTATCTTCCGTAAAACCGAAAACAACAGTGACAAAAGGCTATGAACTAGAATTCATTTTCAATGCAACACAAATGTTACCATTGTGTGAAATGCTAGCTGGCTAACGTTAGCTAGCCTCTCTAGGCTTTATTCGTCTCATTTGAAGCAACCGCATTTCTGATTTTCCGCAAATTGAATGTCAAAACGAACAGAATTTACGAGCACAGTGAGCGTGGAATCACACAGCATTGGACCTTAGCTGAACTAATGGTTCTAGAGATTGAAATTTAAAATGGTGTCCATTAGATTAGATTAGCCTTTATTGATCCCACATGTTGCAGCAGTTCACTGACAGAGAATATAAATAGATGTATAAAATACTACACTCTAGTTTGTACAGACCGTAACATCTTCATTCTTTTTTTTTTACATGTCCACCAGTGACACTCGGGCCAAGGCTTGAAACTGCAACGCTAATGCCGCACTATTTAGACCCACTCGTAGGGGGGACGGGACCTCATTCTCAGAATGTAAACAGTGTCCGCCATCTTTGCTAACAGTTACGCTAACAGGCCCAAGTGTCACTGGTGGGCACGTGACAAAAGAAAGAATGAAGATATTTCTCAACTCAGGGGTTAGGAAGCACAATTTTCCAAAAATACTAGCTCCGTTCTAGTAATACAGAGCTAAATGCAGTATTCCTTTAAATGTAGTAGAGTATAAAGCCAGATACTTTGAATCATGGCTGCCTCGTCCTTACAAATATGAAATGTCCACAAAGTGCAACTCTAGGCAGGTACAGCGCGACGCCAGTCACAAGACCTTACGCACACTCTACGATAGGCCCGCGACCGACTGTGCAAAGAAGAAACCACATGCTAATCAGCTCTGGGGTGAAAATGCTTTAAGATGCAAACGAGGCAAAAGGCAGACCCAAGATCTCCAAGATCTCCAAGATCTCCAAGATCTCCCGATCATGAATCTCCAGGTTCCTTCTGCATCTCTTCCGTTTAAGTTTCGTTTTCCTTTGTGCCGTTTCCTCTCATGTTTCCTCCACCATCAGCAGCAGCGGCAGCAGCAGCAGCAGCACTATACCATACTTCCATTATCTCCCCTCCTCCCCCCCATCTGTCACTTCGCCTCCCTCTTCTCCTCACTGGCTCTCCCGTGACGAGACTCTAATAATAGCTCCCTGAAGTCGGGCCCCCGGGGGCCGCGCATTGGTCTTGAAGGGCGCTGTATGAATTGGCCACGCTCTTTTCCCGCTCCGAGCTGCGAGGCGGATATAAATAGCTGTGGGGAAAGAAAGAAAGAAGGAAGGGGGAGATCTGCATAGGCTTATTATATAAGTGTGTTTATGAATGAGGCGGGGGGTTTCTTACATTCATAAGTCTGCGCTGCGGCTGCTGCTGCTTTGAATGCCGTCCTCCCTTCATTCACTCATCCATGCGTGAAAGTGAAGAGCAGATCAACTTTCTATCGTCTTTCTTTAACTAAGTACAGCATGTGACGTCCTGAGAGTGAGCGGCTCAACCGGTTAAGTGAATGAATGAGTTTGGGTCAGAATGGATACATTTCTGTGAAAGATAACGACGACAACCTGGTTACAGCTAACAGTGCAGCTCTGTGTTGCGGCGTAAGCTGGATTCTCTGACATCTGGAAGCATCTAGCGGTGGCTTGGTTTGGTAAGGTATGGCATGGTTTGGCTGCGTCAGGCTTGCGTTTCCACTGAAAACGGCGCCTTTACTTGGAGTGTGGCAAGATGCACAGCATGACGTCGTATCAGTGAGACAACGGACAACAGTGGAGGACGTCCAGCAGCTAGTTTCTTTCCCGTTTGTCTCAACATGACGTCAAACTTTGTATGTTTGATGTTTGCCTCGACCACCGTGGGATTTACACCGATCGCACGACAGCGACGTTTTTCCGTTGCGCAGCTGACTGTCATGGCCATACCGCACCATTCTACTGTGGTGCCAAAAACTGCAACTGTTCCTCATAAAACCACAAAAAATACCTTTCCACTCGATGACAACATGGCTACAGACTTTAGCACAGTAATGTACATGTGCAATTTTAGTCGTATAGAGCTCTGAATAATTTAATTTGTCTTTGCAAAGGTTTCCCAACTGAGTGTTTATAATTAAACATTAGGCACATGCTAATGTTGTTTCCCAGGACCTGTGTTCTCCACACAAGTCACATCTGAACACAGCATAAACAGACATGTTTATACATTTACTCTACGATAATTACATACACCACTGCGATCACTTCCCATTAGTATGCTCTGACCATTCAGTGTCGACATTAATTCAGTTTTCTGTGATTACTCAGACCGGCTTACGTCTGAATCACGCTCAGCGCCGCTTCACAATTCCATTCTGTTTCGCGTTTGTTTGATAAATATTTCATCGGATTTTCTCTCGCTCTCTGCATCTCCTGAGGTTTTTGCCCCGAGAGTTGCACTGAGCCGAGGAACGAGGGGATGAAGAAGATGCAGGACGAGATGGTAGCTGTGGAATAAAGGGGGAAGAGAGAGGGGGGAGGAGGAGGAGGTGGAGCAGAGTGCGATGGAGAGCCCCTTGGAAAGAAGGAAGGCTTAATGAGTATGCTGCCCCGATTCAGGCACGAGGCAGGAGATGACAGGGCAGTGTGCTGTGCTGACATGGGGGATGGAGCGTCGCTCTGCATGATGCTGAGGCATCCCTCCTCCTCCTCCTCCTCCTCCTCCTCTCTGCTGCATGAAGACCAGAGTACATTAAAGTACACAGCTCAGTAAACACTCCATAGTACAGCAGAGGTATTGGCCTGAAGAGCAAAGAGAGTCAACACAAGCCACAACTCCTCACCTGGGGCTGATGCTAGCGCTAGAAAAGCAGCATTGACAGTTTAGCTACATAAGCTAGCAGGTAAACTTAACATGTAGATTTCATGAGCAGGGTTACATTTAGAAAATCCCCTCAGTGTACCTTGTTGCCACTCTTTACTGAAGCTAAAATTTTCTTCTTAACCCTTTGTGTGTCCGTTTTATTGTTCTTTTTTTTGCTCCTTTCAAAATGAACTTTCACTGAAAAAGGAATTTCAGTACCTGAAATATGATTCCACAATCACTGTGCTCGTAAATACTGGTCATTTTGAGATTATTTCGCCACTTATTTTCATCTGAACCAAATGTGTTATTATAATTTTGCGGAACATCAGAAATGTTGTGGCTCCAAATGGGACAACAACGCCTAGAGAGGCTAGCTAACATTAGCCAGCTAGCATTTACACAATGTTTACATTTGTGTTACATTTAAAATGAGTTCTAGTTCATGGCAAATGTATAATACAATAACAGTGCTAGTTTTACATTGTGACCAGGCTAAATGGTTATCTTCAGAGGGACACCCCATTTGCAGTGATGCCAAGGATGAACAAAGACAACGATCCATCCATCCTTCCATCCGTCTGTCCGTCCGTCCAACCAGGGCCAACATACAGAAACAAAGAACCATTCAAGCCCCCACACCTTCGGTCGATCTGAGAACTGAGCCAGTGACCTTCTTGCTGTGAGGCAACACTGCACCAACATGTGGCCCAAATAAAAAAAACTTGATGGCACAAAAACACAATCACACAAAACATGGAACAGTATCATTGTCCAAACAGAAGGACCTGAAGGACTCGGTTGGGTTGCAGACAGGATTTGGTAGTCCGGTCTTTGGCATGGTCTTACTCTAATATCCCATTCCCAATTCTCCCCTTAAGCCTGGGTTTAAAATGTTTTTTTGAAAAGGTTGTCTTTGATATCACAGAAATCAATCCAGGGTCAAACGATTCTGCCACACGTGGATTTTGATCGTTCTTTGGCTCCAGGAGGCATCAGTGCCAATGCAAGACCCAGGTGACCACGCAGAGATCTTATCTTTTAGCTATGGATGTTTTGATCGTACCCACACGTGAAACCACGTACTCTGGTGTAGGGAAACAGAAAGCTACTTTACACACTGATGGGATTTGTTCAGGATAATGACTTAATGTCGTCCTGATTGGTTGATTGACCTTTGAGAAAAGAGCTGCCTGTCTCTTTAATCAGCCGCAGAATCTGTGATCGCAGGTGAGGCCGCAGCTCGCTGACAGACTAACGAGGTGGAATTCACAACAACACTTGTCGGTGTTCACAGACAAGAAGGAGTGCAGCCATCTCCAAGGTTCAAGTGCACATTAAACTTTCCACTCGCTTTGAGGAGGATTTGAGGTGTGGCTTTGTCTTCTATCTTCAGTTTCAGGGCGGCTGAGGCGTGAGAAGCCACCGCCACCGCTGCAGCAGTCGTCACGGATCATCAACACGAGGCAAAAACAGTCCAAACGTAAACGGGTGCTTCCTGTGTGACGTTGCATGAAGGCGTGTTCCGTGTAACATCAGCTGTTTTTCAGCAGATGTAGCACAAGAAATAAGTTAATAGTACTATTGGTACAGAAATACTATTTTCTAAAACATTAAATAAGTATTTTATTGGCCTAAAAAGAAAAATTGGATTTTAAGATTTTAACTTCAGTTTAACTTCAGTATACTAAAGTCAGTTTACTTCATCAACTAAAATACTAATTTTAAGTGAAGATTTCTTACAAGAGAGAATTTTTGTCTTGTTTTTGACAGCTTTTTCAAAAAAAGTTCCATTACCACTCTCAAAAACGTCTCGACTTGAGAAGAAGAAAATGAAGCTTCAGCAGTGGAGATGTGTCGAAGTCTAGACGACGCAACCTGTGGATATTTAACTTACATGATGTTTTTAAAGTCCGTTATTATTAATTCTTGTCTCTTCTCACCGTGCGATGGTTGTGTAATAATTCTGCCGTAAAGCGACCGCCGTGATATGCAGTTATATGCGACATTTACGTTCTACGAAACGGCCAGGACTTCTGTATAACCACTAACTACATATAATCCCTAATAATAATTGAAGTGAAAAAATTAAACAAAATATAATAAAATTCATCACGTCAGCTCTGGGTTTGAAGTTAATTGAGCTGGTGGTTTGGCAACCAATGACCAGTAGGCGACTAAATCGCCAGCGTCTTTACAAGTGATGTTAGCCTGATGCTAACCTGAAGCGAACAGTCGCACTGGTATTTGTGAAAGATTTTTCAGTAACAGCACTGGTTTATGTGTATTTAACATATTATGTTTTTAACTATTGTTTGTTACTGTTGTTATGACCGCTAACTAACTAACTAGCTGGCTAAGTAGACTAGCTAGCAAGCTTCCTGCTCCACATCTGTTTGTGTGTTTGTTTTTTCATTATCTAAAATCCTACTGGATTATATTCTGTGCATTAAACCCTTCAGGTCAAAGGTCATGTCAACAGATCGACACGCCTCACTGTTTTATCGGAACATAATATTGTGACCTGAGGTCAGAAGCGCGCAGGACGTCGTTCACCACAGGTGGCGCCGTGTTCCAGAACTGTACGCAGACGAGTGAAGGAATTTTATTTTTACGTGTCCCGTCTTCCAGAGGATTTTTTTCCCCCCTTCAGTGGAATGTCGTCAGGCTAAATTTAAGTTTTCAGGAATTCCCCGCGACACAGTGCGAGACGACGGCGGAGACGTGTCCAGCTGTCGCAAGGCTACAGCGACAAACTCACACTGTGGCGACAAATATAGTTCAGTCAACACAAGGTCTCGCACACAAGGTCACACTCATGTCTCTCACTCCACTGAATATTTTACCTCATAATGTTTTCTTTTCATTTTCTAAATGACAAATTCTGCCCATTTGTTTCCGCGGACTCAAAAATAATCTTCCGCGACCCATTTGTGGATCCCGACCCAGTCTTTGGGAAGCAAAAGTCTTTGGGAACCAAAAGACACAGACTCCTCCCTGCTGTGTTTGACCCCGGGGGGGACGAAACAAGTAAGTGAGTAAATAAATAAATAAATGAATGAATGAACTGGGGGGAGAGAAAAAGGGCTGTTTTCCCCCTGTTGCCATGGCAACACAAGTGCATTTACGCCGACATGCAGTCGGAGTGACTGTCGCAAAGTGGAGCGTGGTGAAGGTGAAGAGCTGAAAAAACCTGCAGTGGAGTTTGAACGACAACACGGTTGCATAACCAGCCGGCTGCTGGTGTGACCGCTTTATTAGGAACAGCTGCTGCTGCATCATCGTTATTGTTGTTGTTATTGTTTAATGCCGAAAGTCTCGTGGTGATGGATGAAGGAGACGAGTCTGGTGCTGATGCTGCATCATGTTATTAACACACACACACACTAACCCCTAAACCTTAACGGAACCACAACTAAAAGGGGGTCTGCCTCATTGGGACCAGGTTTTTTGGTGTCCATGATGACTACTGGTCCTGACAAGGTCAGCGTTTTTGACAGAGAAGGTAACAAATACAAGCATAAAAGCACGCACGCACACACACACACACACACACAGACAGTCTGGTTTCCCCTGACTTGAGAGGACATGACATTGACTTCCATTTTTACCTTTCACCCTAACCTAACATCGTCCTCACCTTGAGGACATGACTTCACCTTCAAAGGGTTATTATTAAGACCGGTCCCCACGACATGAGCAGTACCTGAAACACACACACACACACATATAAACATGTATAAATACAAAGTAAACACATATGCAGACACACACGGTAGTACTGTAGCAGCCACTGTGTTACAGTGTCTGCATTGCGTCGAACCTCCTCTTCTCCACTTTCTCACCCCACCTCTCTCTAACCCCTCCCTCTCCCCCTCTCTCTCTCTCCCTCTCACTCACTTCTGCTCTCACTCTCCATGAAATCCTGCAATATGCTTCTAAACGACCACAGACGTGTTTCCTCTGCTGCTGCTGCTGCTGCTGCTGTCGTCGTCTCGCTGCTCGCTCTCCTCGGCTTTTTTAATTGATTTCTCTTTTTTTTAACACCGCAGGAGGAAGAAGGAAGGAAGGAAGGAAGGGAGGGAGGGAAAAAGAGAAAAGAAAAACAACGCCGGCGCTGATTCTGCTGATGCTGCAGTGTCCAGTCCTCCCACTTCTCCCTCCATCACATCCATCCCTCCACCTTTGCTCCATCACTCCCCTCCATCTGTGCTCCTCCTTTCTCCAGCATGGTCCTCATTGAAAACTGTCAGTGCGGGTTTTTGCTGCTGAGCCGCGGTTCCTCCTCCTCCACCACCTCCTCCTCCTCCTCCTCCTCCTCGACGCTGAAAACCTACACCAAGAGGATACGGATGTTGACCAAGACAACATAGTCTATTAATATTTCAGAGATACTGTAAAGGGATATCAGTATTAAAGCCACGCTGTGGTGCAGGTGGACATCGAGGACAGCAAGGACATCTGCTCCAACTCAGCACAGGTACATGTCCAACTCCCATCGTCTTTCATTTCCACATCACATTGTCATATTCATTCATTTGTGAACGTGTGAAATGTGTGTTTGAGGTGAAACTGCGGCTCCTGACGTGCGCACAGACGGAGCCGCAGCAGGACTGCAAACTTGAATGCTGATGTATGCGGTAAAATATACAGCAGTTGCAGCACAGGCTTCTGGACTGCAGGGTGTTTTTTTCTGGCTGCTGTTTCTGACAAACAGGAAGCTTCTGTGCATCAAACCGCTTCCTTTTTTTTTTTTTTTAACACCAGACTTGGTTGGTTTCCTATTTTCCAGGTGACGGATGAAGCATCGACAGAAGGCGTTCAGTGAGGAGACGATGACGACGATGATGATAATCCGCAGATCCCGGTCTCACTAGGAGCTCCTGCCCTCCGACCTGCCCCACTCCACCTCCTCCTCTTGCTCCTCAGACCACTTCCTCTTCCTGTCCTACACACACCAGGAAGGATGACTGTGGTGTCCACAGAAAACATGGACGAGACCTCCACCCTCCCAGGTCACCCGCAGGACCCCTACCCCCCTGACGACGACCACGATGACCACGACTGCTGCGAGCGAGTGGTCATCAACATCTCCGGGCTTCGCTTTGAAACCCAACTCAAAACCCTTGCCCAGTTCCCTGAAACCCTCCTCGGGAACCCCAAGAAGAGAATGCGGTACTTTGACCCCCTACGAAATGAGTATTTCTTTGACCGCAACCGGCCGAGCTTCGACGCCATCTTGTATTATTACCAATCCGGGGGAAGGCTGCGGAGACCGGTGAACGTGCCTCTGGATATGTTCTCAGAGGAGATTAAATTCTATGAACTCGGTGCAGAAGCAATGGAGAAGTTTCGAGAGGATGAGGGGTTTATCCGGGAAGAAGAGCGGCCGCTGCCAGAGAAGGAGTTCCAGCGGCAGATCTGGCTCCTCTTTGAACATCCGGAGAGTTCTGGACCTGCCCGGGGGATCGCCATTGTCTCTGTGATGGTTATTCTCATTTCAATAGTCATATTCTGTTTGGAGACTCTTCCGGAGCTGAAGGAGGATCCCAATGACCGGATGCGGATTGTGGGGAACACGACTATATATTACAAGCCAAATGTCCTCACTGACCCTTTCTTCGTGGTGGAGACACTGTGCATCATCTGGTTTTCCTTCGAGTTGATAGTGCGGTTTTTCGCCTGCCCCAGCAAAGCAGCCTTCTTTAAAAACATGATGAACACTATCGATATCGTGGCTATAATTCCGTACTTCATCACACTCGGCACAGAGCTGGCTGACGACCAAGACACGGCAACAAGTGCGGGCAAAGGAGGAGGAGAGCAGGCCACTTCTCTGGCTATTCTCAGGGTAATCCGTCTGGTGAGAGTGTTCCGGATCTTTAAATTGTCCCGACACTCAAAGGGGCTTCAGATTCTCGGACAAACTCTGAAGGCGAGCATGCGGGAGCTCGGCTTGCTCATTTTCTTCCTCTTTATTGGTGTGATTTTGTTCTCCAGCGCTGTCTACTTTGCTGAGGCCGAGGAGAAGGAGTCATTTTTCACCAGTATCCCGGATGCGTTCTGGTGGGCTGTGGTCTCCATGACAACTGTTGGCTATGGGGACATGTACCCTGTGACCATTGGAGGGAAGATCGTGGGCTCACTGTGCGCCATTGCTGGCGTGCTAACCATCGCACTACCGGTGCCCGTCATCGTGTCCAACTTCAACTACTTCTACCACCGGGAGACGGAGGGCGAGGAGCAGGCCTTGTTGCTCAATGTCAGCCACCAGAACCTGGCGTCGGACACCAACTCCAGCCGCCGGAGCTCCTCGGTGATCAGCAAGTCGGAGTACATGGAGATCGATGAGGACTTGAAAAATAGCATTGATAACTTTAGGGAAGCAAACCTTAGAACTGCCAACTGCATGGCGCCGAGCCAGAACTGTGTGAACAAGGGGAAAAAGCTCACCGAAGTGTGAGGCAGCGTCCGACGCACCAGTGTAAATATTGTAGAAATATCTGGATGCTTTACCTCCATTGGTGCATTTTATTGTCTTTTTTTGCATAGACACATTCAATCATGATGACTTTGTAAGAGGATCGTTAGATTAGTTTGGCAGTTGGGCAAAAATTGGCAGGTGTCAGGGGAGCGTTTTTGATAAATTACTCATTTTGAGTTACAGAATCGAGTCCATAATATATAAAAGGAACCACTAAGGTTGGGTACTGAACTCACTACCTTTAATGGTACCAGCTGACTTACAGATATCAATTCACATAAAATCAGTGCCAAATTTCGGTACCTGAAGACGCATCCAAGTAAGAGAGTGGCTCACATATGCTAGCCTGCTTATTTCAATGGGTCTAAATAAATGTTCTCAGCTTTGAAGTTGAGTTGTATGGGCTTAATGTTTCACACATTAAGGGTGTGTTCACACCGGCCTTTTTTTAGTGTGGTTAAATAAAACCCTAGTGGGTTAACTACGATTGGTTTGGGTCAGTGTGAATGCTCTTGGACCACTTGGGAATGAACTCCATCCAATCTGTAGTACTTCAGATGTCCCCATCTCTGTTTGGAAATGAGCACTGCGTCCATTGTCCGTGTCTGGCAGGGCCCACCTCTTCCTCCTCCTCAGGCAAAACTAGCAGACAAAAGCTGAGCATTGTCACCCCAAAAAAAGTGCCACAGAACACTGTTTCTCAGCCGCGGGCAGTGCCTGCAGTGAGTCGGTGCTCTGGGATGACGATGCTAGCTAGGCTAAATGAGCAATCTTACTTGCGGAGGAGGAGTTAGAGATGGGGCCTCTAGACCCACGGTGGTGTAAGTCGTCTTACGTCGCTCTCTCAGATCCTCAATGGAGAACCTGCCGGGCTTTAGGGGGCGCTGTCTTTTGGCATTTCATATTTGCCTTTGTGAACGCAAAGATATTAAAACGATGCAGCACATTTCCATCAGGTGTGGGCCAACTTAGCCGACTGTTAGGTGTGAACACGCCCTAAACTGCACAGTTGTTATATCGGAGAGTATGGTACAGTCGGGCAATGGTACTGATTTGAATGTGAACCCATACCCAACCTTAGAAACCGCACATTTTGCACATAAAGGTCAGCTTGTTATTTTCAGTGTGTACCAGGCCAGAAAGTCTTAAAAATATAATAACCCGATCATCACATAACCCTAACTTAGTACAGGGTATTCTTGTCTATGATGGGCATGAACTTAGTTAAAGGTTAGGGTGTTAGGGTTATGTTACGTTAAAAATGAACAAAACAAAACATAAGGACAACATTCAGACGAGATAATGCACATTTGTTTGTACCAAAATAGAGATAAGCTTGTCCAATACTGGACTTGACACCAATATAATGACAGAAACAGCTCATGTTTAAAAGGTAAAAATACTATAATGGACTGAAAAAGTGTTATCCAGCCACCCGAGGTACAAAATCTCTCCAGAAGAAATTGCTTTAAATCTGATATAGAGACATTAAAATTGTAAATATAGTCATATTAAATATTCATAAACATCGCTAAAGACAGAAAAACTGAAACAGACGAAGAACAGGAACACAGATGTTGTCATTTTTACGTCTCGATTGTAGAAGATGCAGGAGTTGGACGAAGAGACTTTGTGTTATTTTTAGGCCACAGATTATGAAGAATTTATCAAAAAAAAACAAAAAAACACCACCACCTCCTTCACTCACACCTTCCAGGCTTTGCACCGCAAACTCAAACGTTCAGGATCCACAAAAAAAAAAAAAGAAAGAAAAAGAGAAAAACAATAAAAAAGGACTAAATACTAAAACAACAGGGCCCATCTGAGATTTGACGAACACGTTCAAGGACGACGCTTTCCCCCGAGGAATGGATTACAGTTGTTTTTTCTACAGCACATCCAGGAAAAATTTAACGAGGATCGGAAAGTTTTTCAGGCACCTTATCGGAAACAAACAGGAAGTAGTGTGCCGGGCCTGGTGGAGGATTATCCGCACTGCTGCTACTGCTACAGGTCGGCTGGAGGTTCCCTGTACGATGCCATGCAACGCTCCTTTATATAGAAGCATGTGGAGACTCTTCTCTCTTATATCGGCATGCACACGATGTTACCTCATTCTTATTTTTTACACTTTTTTCTTCATTTTCTCCTCTCGGATTTTTTAATTTGATTTTTTTCTCTCTTTTTTTGCCTCATTTGTTTTCACCAAAAGTGCACTGGCTATTTATTATGATTATTTCACACCATCTAAGTGTTGAATGTTAAACACATTAAGGGAACAGGAACACCTTCTTTTCTTGTTTTTGTTTGTTTTTTTCTCGGAGATCACGGCATGTCAAAGAAAAATACTCAAGTATTATGGCCTAATTAGCTATGGTATAGCTAACGTATACTCAATGCATGATGTCAGTATTAAAAATTGCTTGCAGTTGTGGAGGGACACTTCGGGGCGGGGGGGGTGGGGGCACTGAGGGAAGACGACGAAGATCCTCCCCGCGATTGTCAAGCTAATAACAGGATATGGTGCATGATGGAGCAAACAGCCGGAGACGGGACAACATAAAGAGAAAAAAAACAACGAACAAAACAAACAAAAAAGACAATAGAAGAAGAGACACCTCTTTAAAAATGACATTTTCAGAAAAAACATCCATTTAGTAAACGCTTTGATCTTTGACGATGAAGTGCATGGGATCATTTTATGTGACTTGTGACCCCGCCCCTCCCCCTCAGTTGTTTTATTTATTTTATAGCATTTCATTTAAAGTTTCATGACGGAAATGCGGAAATATTTAACAAAATTTCAAAGATCCATTTAAAAAGAATTAGTTTCTAGTGCCTTCGACCCCCATCTCATTATGGAATTTGACTAAAGTGCCTCCCGTTACAAAGAGCTCACGATGTGCAGCTTCACTTCTCCTGCCATAAAGATGCACTATATACTCGATGAGAGCGTCACATGAATAAATAAATATCTGACATATATATATATATATATACATTTCTCCTGGATGATGACACATGGCTGCTGTGCACATTTAACACAAACTAAAGTTTAATAATAATTCTGGTGTTTTAACATGTTATTAGTCACATAGTTTTGGTTATTACTGGTTTCTTTGCTGTAGAAATGTGTGAAAACATAATGGCAGTAATTTTTCATTTATTTTCCAGTCCAATCAAAAGTAAACACTAGTTACGTGCTGGATGGGTCGTTTTTTTCTGATTCCAGACAGCCTCTGAATTCTAATGATACATAGAAATTAGCATTGTTTAGCTATCCTAGCTAAATGCTTAAATGGTCAGTTTTCAAGCTAACAAATCTAACTAATTCTAGTAAAAGGAAACAGAAATTAGGCACAGTAGCTAACAACAAAGAGATTAAAGGAGTCTGTTAATGACACTGTAGCAGACTCCTTTTTCAAATTCTTGCCACTGCTTTCAAATAAAGTTGCAGTAAATTGGATTGGCTAGATAATGACAGTGTAACGTTAGCCTAGGCTTTAAATTAGCCGACTTAAACGTGCCTTCAGTTTGTCACCATTTCTCAATTAGTCACAATAATTAGCCTAATTTAGCTGTAGAAGCTAACAACCACATGGATTAATGGAGGAGTCAGTTTACTGGCTAATGAAAGTAGCTTTTGCTTAAGATAAATAAATTAGATTAGTTAATTAATAGTGTGATGTTTTAAGGTATTACGTAGCATTCCAAATACTAAAAATACTAAATAAAAAAATACTACACAGTAGCTTAAGTATTACGTCAAACTGCAACGCTTCCCACTCACTTTAATCTTGATCCTAATTGCTCAGTTTAGACGTCGTTAGAATAGCTAATTATGTGCTCTAATTTCTGTGTTTCAGGCAGAGTCAAACGCTGGAAAATGACTCGTTTAAGTCTGTTTGGGAAAACCTGAGACGTCTCGTCTATTCCAAGTATGGAATATTAGCTACGATATTATCATTAGCTATGATACGTATGGTTGGTCGCAAACACCTCCATATTCCCCGAATCACTGAGGAAAACAATTCAAAGACCTTTGCAGATCTGCATCATCATCATCATCAGCATCATCATCATCAGCAGCAGCAGCAGCTCTGTGGCTCTTCCCTCCTCACATCCTCTCAGCTGCCACTGCCGGTGGCGTCTGTCAGTTGAGCTCAACAGCGCCCTCTGCCTGTACAAAAAAAAAACACTGCCACTCTCTGATCACTGGGACCAAAAAAAAAATCCTTCTGCTGCTGCTGCTGCTGCTGCTGAGTGTAGATCTGCAATAATAGTCTGTGTGTTAAAAAGAACAGAGAATAACGAGGCTTTTTGCTTTCATGTTGTTGTTGTGATGGATCTGACCACAGTGGAGTCAGACGTTTTTTTCCATCGCATCCTCGTATGTGAACATTACCACAGGCATCAGTCACTCTGCATGCCTGCAAAATGGCTGCTGCTGTTTTCCATTAGGACGATAATATACATGAGGCTGTGTCATCACATCAGCCTTCAGTGGGTTTTTTGCTTAAATACATAAAATGGAATAAGTATTTATAGTGGCATGAGCAGAACGTTATATTTTAACTCAATATAAGTGTTCAACATATTATATTATTGTTTCAATAATTGAATAACTCCACGTGAGAGAAGCTAGTTTGATTATAATCTTGTTCACAAACAAAGACACATTTACACCACGACGGAACAGCAGTTGTTGTATTGTTTGTGCAAAAGTTTGGGTTTTAATTCCATAATATCCTTATTTTCCTGAACGTACGCATCAGGAGTGACAGTAATTGTCCCATCTTGTTATTTCCTTAACAAAATCCACAGAGCACAGCAAATATCCATGTTAATTTGAACTTAAATATCAATTTTTTGGCTTTGTTTTATTGTATAAAACAGAACTTGGACTCACTTTCCGTACGTGTGTGCAAAGTCAGCCGTGTGTCATCGACCTCATTCAAGACCCGTTCTACAAACTGCTCTTAAATGTGTGAAAAAGAAGAAAACACCCATAATCCCTTTAATCAACTTTTCAGTCTGATATCATTTTTTTCTTTTCTCTTTTAATCACAGAAGGTGCTCCATGTAAAACAGACATTTCTCCAAAACTGAACTTCTATTTATTTTTTAGTATTTATTTTTAAATTTTAAATTTAAATTTTTAAAAAACAACAACAATCATCAGGGTAGGTGGTTGTGTTGTCGTTTGTGTTAAAACCTTTGACCACTGAAAGGACCAAATCACCTTTTCTCTTTGTTTCTTTGTCATCAGAGCAGCTCAACAAACGAATGACGGACAAACAAAAACTCGATGTTGTAGTTTGACGCTTGTACGTTCAAACAACTACAACAGATTTGTCCTTCACCTTCAATGGGCCACATTTATATTACATGTCCATGTTTTTAAAGAGGCTTTGTCACTGAAATGTTCTCACACGCATCCAAATATATAAACAAAAACATTAAAGAGGAACTATATTCTAATCTAAGAATAAAAAAAACACTCAATGATCCATTGTCAACAAAGTTGAATGGAGATTTAAAAAAAATAGCTTGTTTCAAACAAACAGCAGAGAGTCGTCTGCGTAGAGTGAAATCTGATTCTGGTTTCCTGTTACAAAATAAATGAAAAAAACAAAACTGCCATGGAGTTGCAAAGAAACCAGAACATTTTCACCTTTAGAAGCTCAAAATTACACAACAATTTTTTAACTTATTATTATTTGATAAAACACACAATGTTACAGAAGTCATGAAAACAGAGCGTCAGAGGAGGTTCTAACGTTGTCTGTCAATGTTTATCGATCATTTGTAGAAGCAGTAATAAGACATTTTTGGACACACGTGTGTCCTGAACAATGCTGATGTTTTTTAGTGACAAGTAAACAATGTTTTGTTGATATTTACAAAACAGCTTTTTAGGTTTTAAGAGTAAAAAAAGAATAAATAAAAATAAATAGGAAATACGTTAAAAATGATCATACTATTAAAATGCATTGATGCTGGCTATATGTTTTTTTGCTTACACAGACGTGATTAACGGAATAATTATTTCTCCACTCTTTCTATTTAAGTCATTTTCTTAAACCTATGTAATTAACAGTTTTCTTGTTTGTTTTTTTTCATTTCGGGACACGTCCATCTTTTCCCTCATGTCCCAACTTTCCATGAGAAGCCAAAGTCTCGTCTCAACCATAACGACTGAACGTCCCATTGCTGGAAACAAGAGTAAAGAATAAAAATAAAAAAAACAACAACAATAAAAAAAAGAAACTAGTATGGAGCACGGTTCTGAACGGGGTCCTCACTTGACTGCGGCGACCGCATCAGAGCGGGTCCCCGGTCTCCCGTTCCAAGTTTCGAGCAGATCGGTCAATGTACGGCAAAGTTAAGGTGCACTTCCTGTTTAAAATTGCTGACTTCCTTTTTGGTCAAGGGCGTGTCTGTAAACGTGTTCAGGGAAGTTCCCGTGCCTCACACATGAAGTTTCGTGTAGATCGGTCAATGTATGGCAAAGTTAGAGTCTCTAGCAACAACCCATTATCAATCATAGCATGTTTGGTTACGTTTACAAAAACTTTCTTTACAATTTCGGGAATACATTTCACAGAGATCATCCAATCCAACTCAAAATTATTGAAAACACTCAAAACACATGGCAGATGATGCGTGTTGAGTATGCTGAAGTATCATTAAATTGTGTTGCCATGGTGCAATGTCAGATTTTTTGCAATAAAGACCAAACTGTTATAACTTGATGAGTCCTGGTGGGATCTGAACCAAACTTGCTAGGATTGATGATAGTCCAGCCCTCAAGAGGTCTATAGGAAAATAATCATTTTCAAATACAGCGCACCCTGGTGACGGCAGACAATACGACATTTACACTTTTTGATGCTGCTCAAACGGGGATTGTTGTATCCACCTAAAACTTGATATGTGAGACCAGAGACCTGTCCTGAACATGTCTGTAAAACACGACCTCCCAACAGGATGCCCAAAACAGGAATATATGCCATACATTTTCCAGTCTGCAAGAAACTTCTTATGTGAATACTACATATTTACCGACACGCTCTTCACCCAACAGGAAGTTGGCCATTTTAAACAGAAAGTGCCCTCTAACTTTGCCGTTCATTGCCCGATCCGCACAAAACTTGGAATGGGAGACCAGGGACCAGCTCTGATGCGGTTGTTGCACACGTCATGGCATTGAAAATAACTAGTACCGTGCGGTGAATGAACGTGAGACGAGCTTGAGGACCCGTTAACGTTTCATTTATTATTACGTTTGTAAGTTATTTTTTTTCTGTGTTCACGCTGCAGTTTGCAGTGTTTGTCATTCGTTGGTGAAGCATCTGTCTGTAACCTATGCAAGGTTAGTCGACAGTTTATGTCCATTCTGACTTCATCATATTACAACGATTTCAATAAATTTTATTGAAATTTACAACTCTTTGTGCTCTCCGTGTATTTACTGACGCTTTCCACCCGAGTGCGAAGAAAAAAACAACTACACTGAAGTTAAAAGAGTTCGTAAAAACGATAACAACAAAATATTTAAAAAGCACAGTCACAGTCCGGCAGCATGAGCACATGGTCAAGTGAACGGACTGAAATAGTTTGGTATGTGAAGCAGCTCAGAGAGTCAGAACATACTGACCAACAATATTAGCACGGACATTAACACTTAAGAGATGACAGGAAACATGAAACTACAGCTCAAACCTGGTCAGTAACTAACTAACTAGGAAAGATTTATACAATTCCAGTTGTACTCGGTTTGGTATCAGGCACGTCGTTTTATACACGATACAAACTAGTGACTTGTAAAGCAGTTGTTTTTTGGTGAATCATCAGAATCAGTTGATTTAAAAAGATTTGTTCACAGAATCGTACAGTACTTCCCGATACAATCGCTGAACTGAAATACTAAACATGGTTGTGATTGGGCTCATGATCGCTGGCTTTCAGCAGTGCTGTCGCTAAATACACCAGACTGTTCCCTGTTTTCAGGAAAACTGCAGTTATACCACATTGTTCGCTTTGGTTCTTGTGTCGGACGTCGCGTTCATGACTATTCAGGGACGACACTCTCTCACCAATCAGTGGCCGGCAGTGTGTCGACGTGACATTTCAGTATCAGCTCCGCTCGCTTACCAGGTGCTTTTGCATCGTGCTAGTGCTGTATAATAGAAAAACGCCGTATGAGGCGAGAGGATCCTGAAGCAGAAACCCAGTTCGAGCTACAGCTACAACATAAATGTAGAGATGACAGGAAAAACTTGATACAATTGTTGAATTTCTGCTCCTGGTCTCTCTCTTCTGTGTCTACCTCACCTCCCTATTGTCCTCTCTCTCTTCCCCCTTCCTCTGCTCTGTCCCCCAATTTTCCTTTCACCACAACCCATCCAGGCAGATGGCCGCACATCTTTGAGTGTGAATTGTTGGGTTTCTCTGCTCTCGATGATGTTGTAAAGGTTTTTGCCTCACTATGTACAGTGCAGTGCCTTGAGACAAACATAGAGTTGAATTGAATAAAAATGTATTGAATTTAGAGTCGGAATATTTCAGTCACCAACAATGTTAGCATGAACATTAACACTGAGTTTTGGCAACGAAACATGAAACTAACGGAACTGTGGAATATTGTGATAAAATTGAACTGAAATGTGGACAGTTAGAGACTGAAGATGGTGACTATGCTAACGTGTTAGCATACACATTAACACTGAGGAAGGACAGGAAACATGCAACTATGACTGAAACCTGGTTATTTAGAGTTACTATAAGAATACTTGAAGAATTATCCAGTCACCAACAATGTTAGCATGAACATGAACACTGTGAAACAGAAAGTCTGTTTACAACAATGAAGAAGGTGAAAGGTAAAGTGAAGGAGGTGACGAGCAAGAGAGGGTAAAAATAGAATTGAGGAAAGGTGACATTAAAAACAGAGAACATTTAGGGAATGGAAAGGAAACTAGAAACTAGAAAGGACAGGACAGACGGGATGAATCTGAGCTTGAGGACAGAACGGGTGAGTCAAGGTTCTCACTGTGGTTGATATGAAAAGTTTTCCTAACGTCTCTTCATACGACCTTTAGAGAACGTCCTCTGAAGGTTCCCAGAACGTTCCCGTGACCACTTTAGTCACAACCTTTAGAGAATGTTCTCAGAATGTTAGTTGTAGAAAATATAACCAAAATATAACCAAATGGGAACATCGTGTGGAAACCACGGTGCAACCACAGGAGAACATTTCAGTTTTTGGTCCACTCAACGTTTAGGGAACGTTAGGCTCCTGCCTAACCCTTAGGGAAAGCTCTCTAAACATTAGGTTTTGGTTTGGTTGTAACTAACCTTGGGAGAATGTTCATTGAATGTTGCGTGAGTAGGGTTGTTTGTCGCCGTGAGGGACGTGATGGCGACGTTGGTGACGTCTCCATGTACAACTGTCCCCACCACCCGGGCCCTTCTCTGTGTGTCCTCTCAGGTGGACGCGCTCCTTGCTCATAAATGTTTGTCCCGCTCCTTTAACAGAATGTGACACACGTTCACGTCAGTGACTAATGCATTCACTGTCTCTGCTGCTGCTGGAGATTTTATATAAAGATGTGTTGTTGTTTTTTTTGTATGAATCACGATGCAGACGAAGCTGCTGCAGTTACAGTAGAAGTGTCGGTGATAAGACGCACACACACACCGAAGCCTGGGGCACAGAGCATGTTAGGTTAGTGTGGGTGGACACATGGAGGGAGGAGGGAAAACACAACAGAGAAAACAGATATATGCAGTTATTTTACATACACTATATAAAAAACAAATAATAATGATAGTTTAGTTCATTTCATTCATAATACTCATTTTTCCTATCACCAGTACGACCTTGATTCATTCTGGGTGAAAACAAATGCAGTGAAATAAATATAAACTCTACTAGTTTAATGTCTAAACGCTGCTCTGTTGGTTCCTGTACATTCAGTAACAGCAAATAAAAAAATTGCATTTTCCTTGAACCACAGAGAGGATAAAAAAGGTAAACGTGGCCACTAGGTGGGGTCAGCAGCAACATATTATAATGCACTATGATGTCAACTGCTAAAATCTACAAATACAACAAACCGCTCACCCTCCCACACCAAAGTCCACAGAGAAAAACAGTGATTTTAAGTCATTTTGTAAAAATCTGCGTTTCCTTTATTCAGATTTACCTCAGTGACACAAAGTGACGAGGCAGCATTAGACCAGCAGCTCCTGTGTCCCCGTGAGCTAAAATCACAGATTTTCTCTATGGGGTTTGGTGGAAGAGGGTGAGCAGTTTAGAAAATGACAGGCACTTGGTCAAGCAGTGACATAAAGCAACATAAACATATTCCTAAGATATCGTGACACGTGTTTACGAGGGGAGTGTGTTTTGTTCAGTGGCTGAAAATCTGTTTTCCTTGCGTCCCTGCGTCTGTGAAGCTGACAGTTTGTGTGGTTTCATCACTGGCACAAGCTGCAAACTCCCACTGACGTCCGCCCACATGTGGAGCATCATCTCACACATACACGCACAAACATACACACACACACACACGTCTAACCTCACTGCCCACTAGTCTCCTCAAGTTTCATTTTCCACTGCAAGTGTTCCAGCTCTTACCTGAGCTGCCATCAGTCCATTCAGGCAGCGTGGTGGTGAGGCGGGGGCGGGGCACACAGATGGACACAGCAGAGGCGGAGCAGTGGGTTCATTGGGTTTCACCTCTTGTTCTTTCAGACCCAGAGCCCATGGCGCCAGCGTGCATATGGACTCACAACATGACGGAACCATAATCAGCAAAAGCAAGTGTCCTCTGCTCTCTGGTTCCCATCCCTGTGTCCGTGTAGCGTCTCATTTTCACCGTCCACTGACACTACAACACAAGTGGAAAACATAGAAACACTCAAAATCATCGACAAAGTTGAACGGAGATTTTAAAATTGGTTGTCATTAACGAATACCAGAGTATCATCTGCATAGAGTGAAATTCACTGTGAAGACGCTCTAAATTACATATCTCTACTTTGCAAAGATGAATAATTTGTTAAATTGGTTAGTTATCAATTAGTGATTGATTCATTGTCGGAGCTCTAGTCAAGTCCGTAAAATAACATTGAGAATAACGCTTCTTTGAAACGGAAGGAAATCACGTAGATGTTTAAATACATGATGACATTTTATTGTTATACACGCATGAAAAACAACAAAAACTACTTGAAGCATGTCTGTGTCGAGGGTTCATAATCTGCATCAAATTACACGTTAATTACTCATCGTGTTTCAGGTCCAATATGAAGACCTGAGGGGGGCACTATGTTGAATCAAGCATCCACCGATCCACCATTTGACTCAAATTGAAATATTTCGACCTCAGAGACGACATTGGTGTGACCCAGTGTGACTGGCTTACAATGTGTGGAGGAAATTGTGAGTAAACCTAACACTAACTTTGTCTTTGTCGTGAAAGTATCGTAACAACTCATCCAGTCTGTTGTGAATCACAGAGAGGACATTCTTGAACGTCCTCCCTCTGTGACGTTAATAATTGAGGACGCGTTCAATCGAGAAACTAAACGCCACAGTGCGGGACTTTCCCCGCGTGCCCTGTCTGATGTTGTAAACAGTTAGCGGAGACGCTGAGGAGCCTCGGGCAGAGAGGAAAACCCTGCCAGACGTCAGGTGTCCGGTTGCTGTCGCGTATCATATGAGATCATTAAATATTCATATCTCTACTGTACTGTACTGTGTGTAAGAAGACCTGGAATCAAAAGATCAACCGCTGAGACGCTCTCAGCTCCTGGTTCTGGTTTGGGGGACAGTCGTGAGAATGAGCTGTAACTTAGCTTAGCTTAACTGAGGCAACCAAGACAACTTAACATAAAAGTTCACATGGCGACCTCATGCTCAGTTCACCATATCTTGAGAATGTTTCACGTCTTTATCTCGTCAATAAAACAGGTTTTTCCAACAGGAAACTGAGGTCTGTAAACCTCCCACGCTCCCACACCAAAGCCCATTTCACCACCACACCACACAGGAGTTGTTGTGCTCTGCTGGTTCCTCAGTGACAGCAAACGTGTCGTTTTTGCGACTTCAGCGTTTGAAATCCTTCGTTTTACCACAGTGACACAAAGTGACCACACGAGGCAGCAGTGGACCAGCAGCTCCTGTTTTCCTATGAGCTAAAAATGTGATGTTTTTCTCCATGGGCTTTGGTGTGGGAGAGTGAGTGGTTTTTTGAAGCTTGTTGTAATGTAAGCAGGGACACACTGTGTCACTCAGCTCATCACCTGTGACACCATGTGATCTTCAGATGTCTCTACAGTAACTCCTCCTCTCTCACTTTAAGCACTTGTCCTTCGTTGACCATGTGTGACCTTCTGTCTCATGGAGAGGAAAAAGGAAACATTACAACAACAGCCACACGTGAACCAGTCATAAAACTTTAATCTGTGTGTTTCTGTAGTCAACTAAACATCTTATTGTCTCTGGAAAATATTATTTGCGTAAAATACATTTTTAATTGACAATATATTGAAACGGGAAGTTATTTCCACAAAGATCCTAACCACATCCCATAATTTTGTACATTATGATGCTGTCTAATCATGTTTTTTTCAGATTTTAACGACACTTGTAAGAAGAAAAGTGTTAAAATTATTGTTTTAGTAATTTCTTTAACATTATTATCTCCTATTTGTTAGTCAACCATCTGTGTGTGTGTGTGTGAGAGAGAGTGGGCGTGGCCACTTGTTTGTTAACCTGCTCCCTCTTCACAGCTGAGACTCATCAGCGATCAGTAAATTAAAGTCTGCAGTTTTCATGTGTTAATGTGATAAAATAACAAAAAAAAAAAATTAGGTTTGTCCAGTGTACACACACGCGCTCACACACACACACACAGGTGAAAATGTAAACCTGGCGCTCGGCGGGGAGGAAGTAAGCGTTCACTCGAGGCGTCGTCACCTCGTCTCAGCACAGATCGTCCGCTGGCACGACGACAACTGAAGAGACTGAATGATTGATAGCAAACAAAGCTCTAAAGCAGGCGCTTAAATGATGGATGACACACACACACACTCACACAGTCTTCAGTTACAAAATGTGTGTGTGTGTGTGTGTGTGTGTGTGTTAAACAGGCAGGAAAACACACTCAAGATCAATTTACAGGTGACTGACACCTGTAATCTCGTGACTGTCCATCATCCATCCAATCAACCATCCATTTATCCAAGCATCCATCCATCCTGCATTCATCCATCATCCATTTATCCAAGCATCCATCATCATCCATTCATCCATCACCCAATCACCCAATCATTCATTCATCCATTCATCCAATCATTTATCCAACAATCCATCCTTCAATCAATCATCCATCCATCCATCATCCATTCATCCAATCATTCCTTCATCCCTCCTGCACAATGCTAAATGGAATCCAGCCTTTCTTTGTCCTTTATAAAACAAGGTCAGAGAAACAATTCACTTTAATTCACTTCATGAGGAAGTCGCCGCTCAGTCAGTGAGAACCTGGTCAAAGTCGCCCTCTGCTGGTCAAACAGTGTAAACACAGATGTAAAGGTTGCTCATGTGTGGTTAAAAAACAAAGGTGATGAACGAGTGAAACAGAAACAGAAAATGATCTGCTGTCATTTATATCAGAATCAGAACCACCTTTATTGTCATTACACAGTGTACAATGAGATTAAAGGACAGCTCTAGTAGTGCAAGTGAAGAGATAAAAAAGAAGAAACAACAAAACAGTGCACCAATACCTTCCATACAAATTAGAAAGGATATGTAAAAAAAAAAAAAGTAGTTCAAAGTATTTACAGTGGGAGCCAGTAAGGAAATATGCAGTATATGATAGTGCATACAGTACATTGTACAGCAGAGTGGATGGATGTTATTTTATATATTGCACTTGGTAAAAGGACAGGAAAATTGCACGTTTACAATACAGTACATGCAACACATACTGTACATCGGTATATGTGTTAAATGTAAAAAAAAGTATTTTATTTATCTTTAAATTCCTCGCGTAATCTGAAGTTTAGTCAATCTGACGTGTGTGTGTTATACTTGTGATAACACACACACAGAATTTCATCGAAAACAAAATAAGTTATTGTTAAATTCAAATTTCTTACAAATGAGGAAAAAATGAAAATTTAAAATGTCAGAGGTTAATAATGAGGCAAAAAAACATTTATCATCCGTGTTGACAGGATTCAAATGAGCTGCAACTAAAACTGATGTCTATTGATGACGCGCGCGCGCACACACACACACACACACACACCATCAGTAAATTCAAATGTGTTGTTATTGTGACTTCTATTGTGTTTAAATTCTTTGTTCAGATTGACCTCAGTTACACAAAGTGACCACACGAGGCAGCAGCAGACCAGCAGCTCCTGTGTCCCTGCGAGCTAAAATCACTGATTTTCTCGATGGGTTTTGGTGTGGGAGAGTGAGCGGTTCACAAACTTCAGTTTCCTGTTGGAAAAGTCCGTCTAACAGTGAGATAAAGACTTGAACGTGTTAATTAGACTTTTCTAGTTGCATTTTCTAACCTGAAACGATTCATGTGGATATTTACAGTAAATTGCTGCAGGTTTCTGAATGTCTTTTTTTTTTTTTAATCACAATTTGTTTTAAAATGACAGCTTTTTACTTTCTCACTTCAGTGAATACATACATAGTGCTGTGCAGTCATTTTTCTGCAGTAATACCATATTTAAATATACAAATTACACTTGAAAGTGACTTTAAAGGAGTTATAAGTCTCTAATAATGAAAATGATGTCGTATTATGCCTGCGAAACATCAAATATGATTTTAATGTAATATCGCTGCAATTAAAGATCAGTTTATTTGCCCCCTCAGGTGTGAGTAATGTTTATTTAAGCTGTTTTCTGTCAAAAATCATCAATTATATATTACATTACTGATATTATCATGTTATAATAATCAATTTTCTACTGTTTGTAATGTTTGGACATTTATAATATGATAATTATGGCAAACCCTGACTAATAAGTTGTTTTATTCCGTCTTCCTGTGGACGAGTTATGCATGTTTGAGGCTCATTTACCTTTTCTGACGTGCGACTGCGCTTCAGTGGAAGTTCATTTGTTTGGTCCACGCAGTTCAAAGAGCAAAATGTCCCAACATGCAAAAGGAGAAGCCACAGCTCCTGTGTCCACCTGTCGGGTTTGAAGACGAGGAAAGCGAGACAACATTGGTAAGTTACTCATTATTATTATTATCGTCATCATCATCATCATCATCAGGTGATGTGAAAATCCTACACAGGTTACACCACAGCTCTTTTATCGTGAATAAAAAAAAGGTTAATATAACAATAATGTGTTCATTCAATTCGAGTTACTGGTTTAAATTGTATTTTTTTCAGTGATAACGGAGTCATAATCAAAATGAAGACATGAGACATGGGTTTTACTGTGAAAGAGTGAATTGAAATGTGAATAAAAGAGTCAGTGACATTTTTACAACATATGGAAATAATGCTGCAAATGTAGATTCTGCTCATTTCAGCAAATGCCGCAAATTCACACGGTGGAAGTCAGCGTTGTTTTGAGAACGCGTTCCCATCTCTATCTCGCTTAGACTTTTCCAACAGGAAACTCAAGTTTGTAAACCACTCACTCTCCCACACCAAACCTCAGAGAAGATCACTGATTTTAACATCACAGCTCACAGGAGTTGTTGATCCACTGCTGCCTCCATCACCAAGTTCAAATGAGTGGTTTACAACTTGAGTTTCCTGTTGGGAAAGTCTGTCTAACAGTGAGATAAAGACGTGAACGTGTTCTGTAGATATCGTAGACTTGATAGAACAACCAGCAGGAGGCGCACCCTCTCTCTAAACTGCTCAGTCTTTTGCTATTTTGGCTAAAATCAGTAGCACACACTCATTTGTTTTATTCTATTTAATTACTTGTTCAGACGAGTCATGGCGGACGCATGTTCCATCAACATCACCAACAGCTGTAAGCACAATGGAGAAATGCAGATCCTCACCACCACCTTCTCAATCACCAAAATCGTCCTGCTCCTTCCTCTCTACGCCCTCGTCGTCTTTGTGGGTCTCCAACGCTGGCGACTGCAGCGCGCCGACACTTCCGTGAGCCACTCTGACTTCTTCACGTACAACATGGTCGCCGTGGAGATGATGAGCCTGCTCGAGTCCATGCTCACCTGCAGTTCGACCTACACCGACTCTTTGTTTCTGGACTGGGGCTCCATTTCCATGTATATGCTCTCCTTCCCTGGACTGTTGTATTACCACAGCTTGACCTGCATTGAGCGCTACGTGGCCGTGGTTTTCCCCATCACTTACATGAACCTGCGGAGAAGGAACAGCGTCAGAATCCTACGTATCAGCACTGTGGCCGGTTGTCTGATCAGCACTGGAATTGCCATTGTCACGGTCTTCTCCATCTTCTGTTCAATTCATAACTTTTTGATCTCTGTCTTATTCGTCACCTTGACCTTGGTCTCCTTCTGCAGCGTCTCAGTTCTCTACGTTCTCAAACGTCCAGGGCCGGGGGCCGGCGACCGGGCTGACCAATGCAAGCGGAGAGCCTTCTACACCATCATGGCCATCTTTGGAACCATTGGGATGTGGATGATGGGGACGCTGATTAACTTTTCCATGATTCTCTTTGGTGGTGAATTGTATGATAACAACTCCTGTGTGATCTTTGCGTCGACTTTGATCTGCTCTCTGCCGGCCAGTCTGGTGTTGCCACTGCTGTTTCTGCACAGAGCGGGAAAACTGCCGTGTTTCACGTACAGCACTTGAATAGAAGCAGCCGAGGTCCAACCCAGAACTCGGCATCACAGGTGGAATCAACAACTCCTGAGTGCTATGATTTTAAAATCACTCATTTTCTCTATGGACTCTCACTGTTAGACTTTTCCAACAGGAAAGTTAAGTTTGTAAACCAATCACTCTGTCTGAATTATTATTATTATTTCCATACATTATTTCTTCTGGTGGTCATAGACATGTTTATACACACGCCTTTACTGTATATACTGTACAGGCATTCGCTGAATTACCATGTGTTTTAAAAAATGCAAATTTATATTTGCACTTGGAAATTGGGCAGAAGTGGCACGAGGCTGCATTTCGAGGACGGAGTCGCGTCTGTGAGCCTGAAACTCAATCAAACGCAAAATGCAATATACAGGTTTGGGTTTTTTATTATTGTTATTTTATCCTGTGAAACTGACGTCTGTTCACAGTAGAACAGACAAATAATTCCATAGTTGTGTGTCGGGTTTTTTATCTCTATCGTACAAACACTGAGATGTGACGTCTATAATCACTTTGAATGTATGAAATATTTCTCTCTTTAAAATGTTTTAAACCAACTGCTTTTTTCATTTTTATTTAGAAGAAAAAACATCTACCTTTAGTTCACTTGTCCATCTTTGAACTTACCTTTAATAATTGCAATAGTATTTATTACAATATTAATCAATTAAAAAAGAAGAAGATATAATTGTGATAGTAATGTAACAATAATGTTTTTGGATATAATATTAAAATTAACACACTGGAGTAGATTGATTTAATAAATATAAGTACAATGGCATTATGGTTGTTCCTTTGTGACATGAAGAAAGTGGGGCTTTAAATTAAAAACAAGGCTTTTTATATACACTCATTACATATTTAGTGGGGAAGTACATTGAATTTCCACCTTACTAAATGGCCATTCTGCTTCATTCTTTTATTTTACTACTATTTTTTTTTTAGTTCTGATTCAAAGGATACAGAAAAAACTAAAGGTGATTTAAATAAACAGGTGTAAAATATGTTGCCGTACGTGTGGAGTTGTTTGTGTGCCAAAGAAAAGTGTATTTACTCACTGGTTCATGGAAGCTCAGGGAGTCTTCTTGAGGCATTGTCATCGGGAAAGAACTCGGGAACTCCTGAACAACCACAAACAAACGCTAATAAACCGTCTATCATTTACTATGAATGTACGTGTTGTGTCCAAAACATTCACTGAGAAAATCATGTTCCTGGAAAGTGCAGGCGTATAGCTGTGTCAATAATAAATTAAAACATCTTTGACATATACACACAAAACTTCATCTATATTAGCCAATGTATATGCTAAGTAGGAACAACAGCTAGCATACACGTCCACAAATGTGAATAAAATCACTGAAATTTACTATAAATATCCACATTGTTATGTTGTGTCCATAGTTAGTTAGCTGTAAAAAAACAGCTTCAAGGTACAACCCTGTGTCATGCTAATTAGCATCGTCAGTGAAGAAACAGTGCAACAAACACCAATTTGGACTCTCGATCATTTACCATGTGACTTTGCGTCGTTAATATTCATCATGTTGTGTTCATACACTCACTCAGAAAATCATCCAGAACCTTGTTAGCTTCCAGCATTTAAAATGGCAAAAGTGAAGTTAAGTCAAATGACTAAACTATAAGTGGATTTTTTTAAATTATCTTTCACTAACAATAGACGGTGCTCAAAGTCAAGTCATGTAAATTAGCCACCGCTTATGCTAAGTAGCAACATCAGTTAGCAAACGCAACCATGAATATGAATAAAATTGCCATCACTTTACATTTACTTAATCATGTTGTGTCCAATGTCCATCACACAGCCTATCATCATGCTAACTAGCACTGTCAGCTAACATACACAGCCACAAACACCAATATGTACTCTGTCATTTACTATATATTGTTTATATTTATCATGTTGTGTCCATACCCACTGGCATACTCACACTCATGTACTAACATGGTCACATTATAGAATTAAAAAATATATATATTTCACTACCAATAGAGGGTGTTGCGAGAATCTTTGTGGGCATTAAAGCACTGCTGTAAACTCTTCATTTACAAACACAACATCTCATAAATTAGCCACCATATATGCTAACTAGCAACATCAGTTAGCAAATGAAGCAATAAATACAATATAGGGTTAGGTCATTTACTATAATCAATCAAAAATAATGTTTGCAACACACACACACACACACACTCTTTTTTCATCTTTTACCCCATTATGAAAGAGAATAATTAAGCTAACTAGCTAGCTGGTCAGTTGCTGACTGTCAAACAGCTTGTGCAAGTCACTGTGATGCTAACCAGCAATGTCAGCTAACATACACAGCCACAAACACCAATATGTACTCTCAGTCATTTACTTTATATTGTTTATATTTATCATGTTGTGTCCATACTCACCTTTTACTCTCGTACCACACAGAAGAGGACAAGAAGCTTGTTAGCTGCTAGCATTTAAAATGGCTGCTGTGAAGTTCAGTCGATAACTAACTGTAAAACTGCTTCAAACTACAACTCACACTCATGTACCAACATGGTCAAATGTTGTGCAAGTCACTGTGATGCTAACTAGCAATGTCAGCTAACAGACACAGCCAAAAAACAATGAACTTGATGTAATTTAGTAAAACATCTATATTTTTAATATTCCTCATACAATACTCACTGACAAAATCATGTGCATGTACCCAAATGTGGAGGCTAAGAAGCCAAGATAGTAAAATACAACATTTAAAACACAACAGCTAGCTAGCTGCATACTGATGTTCACCGACACCCTGTATTTACATGCTTTGCTTTAATTTTAATGTATAACCCTCACATGCCACTTTATTAGATACACCTGTTCAACACTGCAGGAAACGTAGTGGTGCCCTAAGGGAAGTTTGTTTCATTTTGCAGTCACAAACACAAATTTAGTTTATTCCACTTGTCGTATGATTGTTGATTTAACAAATTTTTCTTTGTCTGGGTTTACCTTCCTGGACTGGTTCCCGGTTTGGCCAAAAGATGAGATTGAGGGCGGAGCCTGGCTAAATACAGAGGCCCTGGAATTGGACCTAACCAAGATCTAACATGCATGGGGGGGATTTATCATTCTTTTATTGAGAGTGGTTATTGTGTGTATTTGGTTTCCCCTCTGATTTTAAAATGGTCTGATCACTCAGTATATATGTTCCCCCTTTGTCAGGTCAGTTTGTTGAGTGTAAGGAGAGTTAAGAGAAAATGTGGCCAGATGATCGGGCCCCTTCTTTTTTTAGGCTAATTTGAACTGATCATCCGGCCAAATTAACCTGATGTGTGAGGGATTAAAGGATGGGATTTTGACATCACTGGACCCATAGGAGTCGTCCCGGTTTCAAATTGTGAGTATCAAGATGTTGATACTAACGTCCGTGACAGGATCCAAATAAATGAATGCACAATCAATGCATTTACTCACACAGCTGCTTAAGTTCAAACCTGGGTCATGGGCGTTGGTCTGACTCGTTCAGAAACTGCTCATTTAGCGGGGTTTTCACTAGTGATGGGCAGATGAAGCTTCATGATCAAGCTTGTTGATGAATTGAAGCTTCTTGAAGCTTCATTTGCTCTAGTAGGACATCTACTGGATGCAAAAATATCACTTGGCATGAATTTGAAGTGTGTGGCATTTTGCAGAAAGCCTGTGAATAAAACTGTCAGCAAAATAAAGAAGTATGCAAAAGTATGGAAAATGATTATTTGGAAATGATGAAAATGGAAATAATCATTTACAATGAGGTGAGGGTGGCTCGCCTGACTCTCCCTCCTTACTCTCCTACATCTCCAAACTATCTCCAACTCTATCCAAACTGTCTCCAAACTCTCACTGACCGCAACTCAAACACCCATATATTGACACTTATATAGCTGTCAAAACTTGAGGCAAAATCTGAACCACTTCCTGAATCAGTCACATGGTACAGCCGGGCAGCGAGGCTTCGGACGTCATCATTTTCAGCTCCTCCCCTAAATGAAGCAAGCCTCGATACACGCATCGCGGAAACGACCCCTCCCCTACTCGGCACACGCTTCGAAGCCTCGATAAGGAACGTCACCTCACAAGTTTTCACACATAGCCGTCTCCAGTGACGAAAAAAGAATTCTCAAAAAATATCCAATAATTGTTAATGTCAGAGGTCAGAAGAGTGTGACCACACAGGTTCAAAGGTTACTTGGGTAACAGCTGTGGTACGAAGCAGATCGTCCTCAACACGACCCGAATATCGGGTCTAATGTGTTCTTAATAAAGTGGCTGTTGCGTTAAGTCTCACTGTTAAGACAAATTGGCCATTATACAGTTCTCGGACTAATTGACAAGGCTCTTTTTTTTAGTACCTTCTGAAGAGGTTCCAAGCTAGCTGAGCCGATACCAAAATGTGACGTCAACAGACTGCAGGCGACTGATCACAGAGTGTGGTCACAAGAATCTAACCTGAACAACGCCGAACTGTAGATCAGTTAAAAGGATAAGAATGGAAAAGAATTTCTAAAATCTCAATTTGACAGAGAGGTCTGGTGTATTTAGTGGAGGAGGTAAAGTGAAGAAATGGAAAACGACCAGTGCCTGATACTAATCCGAGTTGTGCTAGAACTGTATAATATAGTAATATCGGCCCGTGGCCAAGTGGAAAGGGCGCTACTCCTAATTCTAGGATGGGTCAAATGCAGAGGAATACTTTCCCTAAGGGAATTAATAACATTAAATTCTAATACTGTACATATTGAGTCATCATTTTAATGTCAGATACACAACAGACTGGGACGGACTTTAAGTCAGTGGGCCTCTGGGCACCCTCGGGCCTGGGCTGGGTAGGCCCGTTCAGTAATCCACCCTCAACAACAGACATCCTAGTAAATTGGTAGAATTTGAAGGTTCAACACCTTCTGACTATTTTAACTCCTCGTGACAATCAACACTGACGCTTAGCAACCAGCACGAGTGACTGGAATTCAAATTTCATGTGTTTTTTTTTTTTCTCTTCCAGATATGTTGTGTTTCCCCACCAACAACTCCCTTGATCCGTCTCAGTCCTTATTATTGGTGTGCTTCTCCTCCTTGGAAATGAACTTGTTTGCCATCACTTTCATCTTCCTCCTCCTCCCTTTCTGCCTCCTCATCCTCTACCTGGGCTTCCAGCGATGGCGTTCCTCCGCTGCGACAGCGGCACCATCTATGAGTCACTGTGACATGTACACCTTCCACTTGGTCTTCATAGAGCTGGTTGCTATCCTCGGGTGGGTTGTCTACCTCTTCAGCATCTACACTTCAAGATGCACCATGACATACAGAAGTGTCTATTCCGTATCGTTCAACATAATGGGGGAGATGTGTTTTCAGAACCTCACCTGTTTGGAGCATTACCTGGCTGTGGTCCATCCCATCACCTACCTTAACCTGAAAACACAGCGAGGTATTCGAATCAGAAAAATCGCCATTGTGTGCATTTGGGTTTTTTCCTTTGTGTCAATGTATCTGGTAATCCTTTGCCCCTACATATATACTGTGTGTTTATCAATTCTGTCTTTAATCTGCGTTACCTTCTTCAGCCTCTCCGTACTCCACGTTCTGATTCGTCCAGGACCTGGAGAACAGGGCGGTGACCGGGAGATGGTGCACTGGACAAAGCAAAGGGCATTCTACACCATTGTTGCCGTTCTGGCTCTGCTGCTGTTGAAGTTTGTTGGGCATTTCCTGTTTTCCTCAGTGGGTCTCGGAGAAACGGAACTCTGTGCGGCATTCATGGTTGAATTATGGTTATCTCTTCCTTCTAGTCTGTTGTTGCCGGTTCTGTTTCTGCTCAGGGTGGGAAAAATTGCGTGTTGTAAGAAAAGGGCGATTTGATCAGAGTAGCAGGAATGACATAAAGAAAACTGTGTTTCCATGATGGTACAGTACAGTTTGGAAGTACTGGGTCAGGCTTGCATTTCGACTGAGAGCAGTACCTTGGTGGGCGGGTGTGGGCTGTGTATATGAGAATATGCCACAGGCTTTTGCCGTAACGTCCATGGGATATTCACACCGAAAATGTTTCAGTCACTCAATCAGCCGACTGTCTGGTTTGGAATGGTTAAGTCCTGGCTCAGGCCTGCTTTTTAAACTGAGAACACTACCTCGACTTGGTTGGCGCTGTGCTAGATGGCCCTGTCAGCGAGAGGCGCAGCATGGCGTTGTAGTGTTGTGCGCCGACAACAAATGACAACCTCAAACGCGACACAATGGACAGCAATTGCACTGTTTGTCGCTGTTTTCCTCAGTAAGACGCCAAGCTTTTTCTGAGAATCGAATGTGTACATTGAAGAAATACCAAATGCAAGAGATTGATGCTTTGATGTCACCCAATCAGCTGACTGTCATGGCTCTAGCTCCACCCATACCGTACTTTACCATGACTCTGGTATCTTAATAATCAACATATGTTAAAGTGTGTTTTTTCTGTTTAAGTGTAGGTTGACAGACTTTTCCAAAAGAATACTGACATTGCAAAACCACTCACTCTCCCACACCAAACCCCATAGACAAAATCATTGATTTTAACATCACAGCACATAGGAGTTGTAAGTTCAAATGTCTTATTTTGTAAAATTCGGCATTAAAAATCCTTCATTCAGATTAACCTCATTAATCTTAAATCATTGATTTTCTCTATGGACTTTGGTGTGGTAGAGTGATCGGTTTACAAACTTCAGTTTTAACAGTGAGATAAAGATGTGAACATTTAAGATATTGTAGACATATGTAGCTTAAATCTTTACAAGTTAAACTTAGAATAGAATCTGA
Organism: Solea senegalensis; assembly: GCF_019176455.1. Taxonomy (NCBI): domain Eukaryota; kingdom Metazoa; phylum Chordata; class Actinopteri; order Pleuronectiformes; family Soleidae; genus Solea; species Solea senegalensis. The sequence goes on from NC_058023.1 coordinate 32,027,517, forward strand.
TCGTTAAATAAAAAATAAAAAACCCTTTGTGACTTCATGTGCATGTGTTTTATGGTCAAGGCACTCGTTAAATAGATTTACTCTGCAAATAAACCACTGAAAATTTAATGTCTGGTTCATTGTTACATTAAAACCAACCCAACAACATTTATACATTACACTGTAAAAACTTAGTTTCAGACTGTAATGTGTTTTAAAACAAAGAAATACAGGTCAAAAATAAACAAAACTGGCCCTAAATGTACTTAATTTAAACAGAAATTAAGAATCCATACCTTTAGAAATTCTTATATTTGCACTAAAATCAATCTGTGATTGTGAAATTTACATAAGAGCAAATTATTTTAAGCTTGTTAACAGGTAATTAAAGCAAAAATGAGGCTGTGAAATCATATTAAGACAAAGTTAGATACTTTTTTGTATATTTTTATTAGTGAAAAACCTGTTTGCTGACAAGACTTTACATTTTAAGCAAAAAAAACTAATGAAGCAGAAAAAAACAGAATTTCAAGATCTGTATTTCAAATACAAGCTATGGGAAAAAAAACACATTCTATTACATTTCGATCTTTATTAAATGAAGTCACGTTTGAAGAGTATGTTCATAAACCAGAATTGTTCCACTTTACCAAGACCATTAAAGTTTGTGTGTTTTACAGTATTTGGCCTTTGAATCATAAAACCAGACTTTATTCAAATGTGATAGTCATCGGGCTCAGAGCACCTGTCTGTCATTCATCAAAACTCAAGTTTGTAAACCACTCGCTCTCCCACATCAAAGTCCACAGAGAAAATCAGTGATTTCTACTGCTGCCTCGTGTGGTCATTTTGTGTCACTGAGGTAAATCTGAACAAAGGTTTTTTAACCCATAAAAAAAGTCACAAAATAAGACATTTGAACTTAGTGATGGAGGCAGCAGTGGATCAACTCCTGTGTGCTGTGATGTTAAAATCACTGATTTTCTCTATGGGGTTTGGTGTGGGAGAGTGAGTCCCCTGGCCCCTGGTATACCCAAGGGTTAGAGCGTCGCTCTTCCTGTGTCCAGACTTGTACCGTCACCTGGTGGTGAAGTGGGATACTACAGGACCCTGACACACAAATATACCAGGGTCCGTAATATGTGATGCACACTTTCGGCATGCGTGCGGAAATACACCAGGGGGGTTAAGACTCAATCCCAAATCACCCCCCTTGCCCCAACACCTTGGCTCCACCCCTCTGGGCTCCGCACTTCTTGTCACTCCTTGTACTTCGTAAAAGGTTACAGGGTATTTCCTGGAATTATCACAGAAACATGGATCAGCATCATATGTCGCCATGCTAACTTCAGTAAAAACCATGATAAGCTGGTCCACCGCTTCCATTTCACTACAGATGAGCGCAAAACCAAGTCCACACGAGCGACATAGCAACAGTTATTGTGGGGGCTTTTAAAAATAACTCCACTATTCCGAGTCATTTGTTTGCATGTGTTTGTATGAGTAGAGACTGCGGCCGTTTAAGAAACACCAGGCGCAAGGGAACAACGCTTTTCTGTCACTCAGTCAGCTGACTGTCGCAGGACCGTACGTAGCATTTTACTCTGGTAAACCCCAGGGGAAGGGTGCTAAAGAACAGAACATGATGGAAACAAAGCATTTGTTGCGATAGAGCTCTGGGTTTATTAACTCCACCATGTAAGCAGGAAAACCGATCAAAGACGCTAATGCTGTTTGCGAGATGTAAGAGTTCACTGTGCACTTTATATCGCAGAATTTGACATACTGATATGATTGTGATTATTATACTGCCACCTGGTGGTTTTCATGAGTATGGGACATTATTCCAGACATCTTCAACTTTCTGATAAACTTTCCCCCTCATTCTGCTCCAGAGAACGCTTACACATCGCAAATAAAAGCATGTAAAATAAGCAAGATATTGACGTTAATTAGCGTCGGCGATGCTGAAGGTATAGCATGCAGATTTGCAGCTTCCTGCCAAGATGGTGCTGTTTTGTTTGCAGCTAACGGAGACCTATGGCTGCTCTCGCTCCTCTGATCCGACAGTGTCGTATTTGAAACAGGGTAGTTTTCCTGCGCGGTGCAGAAACAGCAGCGGCAGAACATAACTGCTAGGCAAACAGAACCAGATCAGCGACAACAGAACCGTGCAGTTGTTTTTCAACGCCGCTGAGAGCAAAATGCAACACATCGTCCCGCTCAACCTCAACAGCACCACTCCGGTTATCACCACGATGGTGTGGAAGGCCCTCCTCTTCAACCGGTCTGCCCTCTCCCCTGTCCCCGCCCCGGGACCTGGGCGAATCAGAGCAAGGAGAACAGCGAGACTAAAGAACAAGGTGGCAGCGACAGAGAAGATCAGGATGGCGATGATCGGGATGACGGGTACAACGGGGCGGTACGTGTGCATTAACCCCAGCCATCCACAGCTGATACCCCAAACCAACCCAGTGCTAACGTTTCGGAGTTTCACCCCACCCGATATTCGCAAACTCAGGTAGAAGACGGGATGAATGACAGCCAGGTAGCGCTCGAGGCAGGTGAGCACGTGGAACAAGCTCTGTGCAGGTATGAGGATGAAGAAGAAATAATTCCCCACCAGCTTGATCTTCAGAATGTAAGTGTAGGCGCCGCCAAGGTAAAAGCAGCAGCCCAGCACGGCGATCACCTCAATGAGGATGATGTTGTACGCGAAGAAGTCTGTGTTGCTCGTCGCCGCCGGGTGAAGTCCACGGCGTTTCTGCAGCCCCAGGTGAAGGATGAAGACGCTGAGGGGGAGGAAGACGAGGAGGTAGGTGCACGACGCGGCGGCAAACAAGTGCGTGCCGAGCGTGACCTCAGAGCAGGTGAGGATCAGAGCTAAGGAGGGCGGGGGAGGGTGGAGCGACAGGTTAGAGGAGGGCGGGAGGGACATGTTTGGTTCAATTAGAGGGAGAGGCTTCACGAGGAGAAGTGGGGAAGTGATGGAGAGAAGGAGAAAATGTTGATTTCACACGGTCAACACATTCTATTTACAATTTTCTTCATGTATAGGTTTTTTTTAGTGTGGTTGTACAAAATAGTGACGTATAATCTGCATCAAGAACCTACAATTTAAGCCACATGACAGAAGACCTGCTGAACAAAATCTACGTCACCTTATGTCTAAAATGTCTTAAGAACATGTTCACGTCTTTATCCGACAGTTAGTCAGACTTTTCCAACAGGAAACTGAAGTTTGTAAACCACTCACTCTCCCACACCAAACCCCATAGAGAAAATCAGTGATTTTAACGTCACAGCACACAGGAGTTGTTGATCCACTGCTGCCTCCATCACTAAGTTCTAATGTGTTATTTTAGTGAGTTCAGCATTTAATATTTCATTTAGACTTACCTCAGTGACACAGAGTGACCACACGAAGCAGCAGTAGACCGGCAGCTCCTGTGTCCCCGCGAGTTAAAATCACTGATTTTCTCCATGGACTTTGGTGTGGGAGAGTGAATGCTTTACAAACTTCAATTTCCTGTAGGAAAAGTCTGTCTGACAGTGAGATAAAGGCGTGAATATAATCCTAAAATACTATAAACTTAAGTGGGCGTAGGTTATATCAGTTGGGTTAAATTGCGTGATCATCAGTGCCTCAACCAACCACACTTTTACCAAATACTAGATCAAACTTATAAATCTAATTCTTTACAGGAAGTCTTGTTCCAAACTTAGCAGCTTGTGAGGAAGAAAAACAGTATATTTCTCATATAATCATTTCAGTGTCTCTGACATATTTAAAAGTCAACATTTTTGGTCATTTTACTCACCGAGTTTTAGATTCTGATCTCGTTTCCTCTGACTGTGTGAAGCCTCTGGAACTTCAGCCCCACAAACATACACAAGATTGTGCGTGAAACAGATTAGGAAAGAGGGTGATGTGAGATTTTTGCATTTTGCAAACTACTAAATGATACCGTTCATGGCGATTTAAATGAATTAGGCAAATTTGCCAACCATGAACTCAAACATCCAGGTCAAGCAAAGAGAATGTTTATGAAAGAAAAGATTAAATGATTATACGCATAAGTCACATTCAACATGTTACAAGCATAATAAATATGTCATATCCAAAGTATATTTAAATGAACATTTCAAAGTCAAAGTCAACAAAGACTTTTGTGGACTCAAATAAACCAGGTTCATCGTGCATCCAAAAAGCCCAACAAAAGTCTAAATAAAATAAAAACAAACAATCTTTTTTTATTTTAGCTGCTATAGTTAGCATTTATCTGTAAACATAATCAACAAAGAAGGTCATCATTAACAACGTTGGATACGATTACAGAGGTACATCATACATTATATCATTTCTAAATAAAGCTTATGGCTCATTGTAGCTTAGCAAGCACATAGACAGGGTTGCAAACAAGGACTTTATGTTTATTTTGCTGTTTTTCTAAAACACTAACCTGCTTTCCATTATGTTAGCTGCTGTGCTGTCGTTGTTGTATAATGACAATAATGATCCTTTCCTTTTCTTTCCTTTAAAGATCTGGCAGCCATTATTTGCTTGTCTGTAGCACGGATGATTAGCTTTGGCCTTTGACAGTCAACCAAACATAAAGCATAAAAGCTAACATTAGCTATAGTTTGCTTGTCACAGCTAGCCTAAATTGACCCATTGTCTTTGACAGAAGATAAATGGACTTAGCTAAAGAGAAAAAAAAACCTAAATACAACATTTTAAACCAGCCAAGCTTACATAAGCTAAGCTAGTTGGCTAGTTTCAGCTAGCAAAATCGACCCATTTTCTTTGACATGAAATGATAAATGGAGCTAGTGGAAAGAAAATAAAACAACATTTTAAACCAGACAAGCTAAGCAAGTTGGCTAGTCACAGTAAGCCTGTGGTTCTCAATCTGTGGGTACGCAAGCTTCCTATGGTACTAAAATAAAAAGCTTTACCTGGAAATAAAGCTGATTCTGATTCTCTTTAAGCCAATATGAAAGTCACCATCACGTTCGCTATTCAGTCAGATTGTTGAGGTGTTTTCCAACAGCGCAATTTTCCTGCTCTGAGCAGAAAGAGCAGCGGTAAGACCAGATCGCTGGGCAGACAGGACCAGAACAGAAAAATCGAAATCAAACACTGTCCAGCCACGTCAAAAACTTGTGCCCCACTCATGCTAAAGACAAATATGCTCCCTCCAAACTTCAACAACAGGACACACAGTATGATCATGATGGTATGGAACGCCCTCAGCTTTGACTGATCAACCTGCTGCCGACGTCCAGACCTGTCCACTGGACCTGGACGGACGAGTACAGAGAGGACAGAGAGGCTGCAGAAACAGACGATGATCAGGACAACGCCTAAGATGCATGAAGACGTCACTGTGAACTCCTTCACAGAAAGATACATGGTCAAAGATCCTGCAAAGCTCATCAGCCAAACTATGCCGATGGTCACGTTCCTCATTCTGATCCCCTTCACGTTCTTCAGGCCCAGATACGTGACGGGGTGTGCGACAGCGAGGTGGCGCTCTACACAGGTCAGGGTGTGAAATAGCATGATTCCAGTAAGGTACACAGAAGAAAGTAAGATTCCCACCACCGCCAACACTGTGGTGTCTGTGTGGACACCGGAAAAGGTGAGGACGGCGCCTGAGCTGCAGATCAGCTCCAAGACGGACGTGTGGACAGTGAAGACGTCAGAGTGAGTCAGTGCTGTTGTGGAGGACGGCCGCCGCCAGCGCTGGTGACTCAGAAACAGGACGAGGACGTTGAGAGGGAGACGCAGCAGGATGTGGGTGACCATGACCAGGGTGGTGCTTAAAGATCCTCCAGCTAAATGCAGGCACTGGAGCTTCTGTTGAAGAGTGTTGTAGGGGAGAAGAGAGGCGTTCCACGAGGAAGAGGAGTTGACCGACATGTCTTTGGATGAGGGTCAGGGATATAAAGAAGAACAGGAAAAGGAAGAGTGGGGAAATGTTATGATAATGTTTGTTTAGTTTGAACTCTGGCATATAAACCAGACCTGGACATTTTATGGCCCGCGGGCCACATACGGCCCTTTGGGCATCCCTGTTTGGCCCATGGTATGTCAGTCATAAACACAGATGAATAAGTATTTATGCTGTGCATGCAATACAATTGTGTTGCTTTTATTTTGAAAAGCCTGACGTATGGACGCATGTATCTGTGTCTGTCTGCACAGCGACAGGTGACGCTAGCCAGTTACCCCTGGCCCCCTAAAATGTTGGCTCACGTTAAAAAAAGAAAAGTTCATTCTGAATGGCGCGTTTTCAACAACACATGGACTGCTAAAATATTTCTATACAGGCGTCAAAGGTAACGCTGTGTGCTTAGTTTGTGGTACACAAGTCACTGTGTTTAAGGATTACAATCTGAATCGCTACTATGTGAAGTACACAAAGTACTACAAACACAAAGAGAAATACAAGAACTTATCTGATGAAACGCGCGCAAAGGAGTCGGAGGCAATGTTAAGAACGATGTCCATGGGACCTTTCTTCTACAAGTGTCTTGTTTAAGTTCAGGAGTTATCATTATCTCCCTCCATGTTTATTATCTTATTATCTAACCAGCGAAGTGCCGTCACTCGTATGTAAACTCATACGGTGTGATTGCAGCATTAGTGTGTGTGTGTGAGTTGGTTAGTAATTGTGTTTATTGTGTGTTTGTATGATGCCAAATTTACACCAAAACAATACAATTTACTGCTTTTTTAGATAAAAGAGATCTTCAAAATATAAATGTACTTTAATTTCCTCTTGTTAGAATAAAGAATAAAATAAGCATGTGATATAGGTTTGTTGAAACACACTCACCTGTGCAGGAGCCTCTGATGCGCCGGTGGGCTGATGTCTGCATGTCCAACTGTATATACAGAAGTATAGCTTCTGTTTTGCATGTTGTGTAACCTTTGAACATCACACATTCACTTTGCATCGTCTTCTATATGTGGCCTTGAGTTTCCCGCCACTGGAAACACTCTGATTCACAGGAGGAAAAGTAAGGAATTACATTTACTCACGTAACTGTAAAATAAATAATATTACGTTAACTTAAGTATGTTTTTTCTTTTAGAAATACTGTACTTCACTACGTTTGAAATCACATTCATTACTGAGTAAAAAGGCCTGAATAAGTACATGAATAAATAAATAATGAAAAACAAGAAAGAACCTTCTTAAAAAAGCATTTAACTTGACTTGTGCTTTATCAAAAATAGGTAGTGGTACTTTTACCTGAGTAAAATATTTCAGTACTCTTTCCACCTCTGCAATGATTTTAAAACTTGAACTCATGACTGTGATGAACACACACAATAACCCTGACGTAGGCTATATATGCAAGAAATATACACACAAATAGAACCAAGAGTCAGTATATGGTGTATTTATTTTGTTAAGCAAGTACTGAGGATCATCAGGGAGTATAATAAAATAATAATAATAATAATAACATATATATACAAGTCAAACAGTCATTTTTTGTAACTAATAAAAAGGAAAATATGAAATCATAATATTTTTGAAATGTTTCGGGAGAAAACATAAAAATGACGGCACAAAACAATGAATTTCATATGCAAAGTACACAAATGTACACAATGTACATATGGACAAAATATTTAAATGTTTCCATGTAAATGGACATTTGACAGTCAATAAAGACATATTCAAATAAAGCTGTGTTTATTCTGCGCCGTCTCCACATCACTTTGAAAAGACCTCCCTGATAAACAAAACACTCATATTGTAGCTTAGCATGGACCTAAGTTTAATAAAATATGTTTTAAATGTAAACAAGAATTGTTTTCCAAACCCAAATAAGAGTGAAAGAAATTAGCCTCTATAGCTATCATTTATCTGTAAACACATCCAACCAAGACAGAAATAGCATTATTTGCAGATAAAATTATAAAGTTTTTAAGACTATAGTTTAAACATTGCTGAGTTCTGAAAGCTATCAGAGTGTACGCTAAGGTTAGCTTCAGCTCCAGTTAATGTAGGCTATAGCAAAACAATCATCACACGCACACAAAAATATGGTAACAGTTGTTATGCTACACAACCCAATTCTAGTCATTTTAGGTCTGGAAGCTGTTAGCTTTTATGTGTTAGCATCAGCTCCAAACACCGGAGACCCTTAAGCTAACAAAGAGCAAAACAGTAAGGATTTCTTATCAACTAATCTTATATTTTCTTCTATATACATTTAAAAAATGTAAGATGTAGCTGGTGTTACATAAATCTCAGATCTAGCTTATATCTGGATAGGATTCAGATCAGATTGTTAGAAAGGTGGCCGTTATTATCTTTGTTTGACATTTAGTATAACATGTGTGTCGTCGTCAAGACGTCAATTTTAACAAATCCAAACATACGTTAACACATAGCAAGCTATATATCTTGGATAGCTTGCTAGTTACAGCTAAAGTTAGCTAAATCAAAACATCTAACCACAACATTTTAGACCACCAAAGCTAACATTAGCTATGTCAGTTTGCTAGTTACCGCCTGCACTGCAAAAAGTGACTTGCAAGAAAGTAGAATAAGCCTAATTTCTGCTAAATGTATCGCAATTTTAATATTACAGCCAACTCTAAGCGTTAGTCACCGTTGCTCCTAGAAAACTACAACAAGCACAGAGAGATTGTGATCTACATTCGCAGATCATGCCTCTTGGAAGTGGGACGTGACTACACCCTTTCCAGAACCATACTCGGTATGGTTTGGAAGGGCAAAGTCCTGGGTCAGGCTTGCAATCTGACTGAGAACAGTATTTTTACATGGTAGGCGGGGTGTGGCCTCATAGCATGACATCGCTGCGATGACAACAAACAACGGCACAGAACGCGACACAACACACAACAATGGAGAACATATGGCAGCTCTTTTTTTCCTGCTCGGTTTGTGGCTGTTTGTCTCAACTGTCGTGGGTGGAGTCGGTCTAGCTCCGCCCTGACCGTATCATACCATTTTACACTGGTACTCCATGGGAAGGGTGTCAAAGAATGGAACTATTTTTAATGGAAACGCAAAGACAGTGTAGCGCACTGAACCAAACCGAACCGTTCCACTGCTTTTTTGAGTTGCCGGCTAAAAACAAAAGTCTATTCAAGACAAATTCTTTTGCGTTAAAATTACTAAAACAAAGTCGCCTTTGTGTTCTCTGTTCAGTCAGATTGTTGACGTGTTTTACAACAGCATAGTTTTCCTGCTCTGTGCAGAAAGAGCAGAGGTAAAACCAGATTACTGGGCAGACAGAACCAAAACAGCGATGTCCACAGGTAACACTTTTCAGTATTACTGAGCACTTGTGTGACGTACAGAGCAAAGCAGAGTATATACCCTCCAAACTTGAACAACAGGACACACAGTATGATCATGATGGTATGGAACGCCCTCAGCTTTGACTGGTCAACCTGCTGTCGACGTCCAAACCTGTCTGCTGGACCAGGACGGACAAGAGCGCAGAGGACAGAGAGGCTGCAGAAACAGACGACTACGAGGTTGAAGCTTATGGAAAATAAAGAGATGACTGTAAAGGGAAGTATCGTAAGGATCAGTGTCATGCATCCTCCGAAGCTCATCATCCAAATTGCACCAATGTTGATGTTCCTTATTCTGATCCCCTTCGCGTTCTTCAGGCCCAGATACGCGATGGGGTGGACAACAGCCAGGTAGCGCTCCACACAGGTCAGAGTGTGAAATAACATGACGGCATTCATGTTTACCATGCCAGGCAAGAGTCCCACCACCACCACGTATGGGGTGTGTGAGTAGACACCAGAACTGGTGAGGACGGTCCCCACGATGTTCATCAGCTCCATGATGGACGTGTGGACGGTGATGAGGTCGGACTGAGCCGCTACCGCGGCGGAGGACGGCCGCCGCCACTGCTGGTGCGTCAGGTGCAGGACGAGGACGTTGAGCGGGAGGATGACAACGAGGTAGGCGACCATGATGGCGATGATGTTGGGAGATCCTAATTTCAAACACATGCAGTTGAGCTGTTGATATATCATAATGTCTTCTGGCATTTTGCTGAAGACAAAAATGGGTATGTTGGGCTCACAGATGAAAGAGTCGTTGGTCTGCATGTCTTTGGACCAAGGGGGAGGGGACAGAAAGATAAAGAGCCGAAACAATGTTATTAAGAGGGAAACCGTCGACAAAAAAGCAGTAAAATGTGAAACAACATACCAATATCACTATATACGTATATATATATATATACATATATATATATATATGTATATATATATATAT